>NW_024423897.1:32734673-32918000 GCF_017311325.1 Ursus maritimus
TCTCTGTCAAGACTTTCTCTCTATCATTTAATAAAATAAAATAAAATAAAATAAAAAGTATTTAGAAAATGCTCTCAATTTAGTGATTATTATTCACCTAATGAGTTAATACATATTGTTGCAGGCCTAGTGAGAGAAGCCTTGCTGACCATGGTGACAACAGAGATTCTTGGCATAAAATATTGTTGAAAGTTTTCAGTTCAACTTATGTTTTTAAATGTTTTTCAATCATTTTTTTCCCCATTTTTTTCTTTCTAAAAATTTTTTAAATTTGAATTCAATTAACCAACACATAGTACATCATTAGTTTCAGATGCAATGTTCAACAATTCATCAGTTGCATATAACACCCAGTGCTAATCACATCATGTGCCCTCCTTAATACCCATCCCAGTTACCCTAACCCCCCCAGCCACCTCCCCTTCTGCAACCCTCAGTTTCCCATAGTTAAGAGTCTCTCATGGTTTGTCTCCCTCTCTGATGACTTCCCATTCAGTTTTCCCTCCCTTCCATTATGGTCCTCTGCACTGTTTCTTATATTCCAGATATGAGTGAAACCATATGAAAATTGTCTTTCCTCAACTGACTTATTTCACTTCGCGTGATACCCTCCAGTTCCATCCATGTCAATGCAAATGGCAAGTATTCATCCTTTCTGATGGCTGAGTAATATTCCATTGTATATATGTACCACATCTTTATCCATTCATCTGTCGAAGGATATCTTGGCTCCTTCCACAGTTTGACTACTGTGGACATTACTGCTACGAACATTCGGGTGCAGGTGCCCTTCATTTCACTACATCTGTATCTTTGAGATAAATACCTAGTAGTGCAATTGCTGGGTCATAGGGTAGTTCTATTTTTAATTCTTGAGGAACCTCATACTGGTTTCCAGAGTGGATGCACCAGCTTTCATTCCCACCAACAGTGTAAGAGGGTTCCC
The DNA here is from genome assembly GCF_017311325.1 of Ursus maritimus. NCBI lineage: Eukaryota > Metazoa > Chordata > Mammalia > Carnivora > Ursidae > Ursus > Ursus maritimus. Next base: position 32,735,620 of record NW_024423897.1, read on the forward strand.
CTTTCTCCACATCCTCACCAACATTTGTTGTTTACTGTCATGTTAATTTTAGCCATTCTGACTGATGTAAGGTGATATCTCATTGTGGTTTTGATTTGTATTTCCCTTATGACAAGGGATATTGAGCATTTTTTCATGTGTCTGCTGGCCATTTGTATGTCTTCTTTGCCGAAATGTCTGTTCATGTCTTCTGCCCATTTCTTGACTGGATTATTTGTTTTTGGGTGTTGAGTTTGATAAGTTCTTTCTAGATCTTAGATACTAGCCCTTTATCTGATATGTCATTTGCAAATATCTTCTCCCATTCTGTAGGTTGCCTTTTAGTTTTGTTGACTGTTTCCTTTGCTGTGCAGAAGCTCTTTTATCTTGATGAAGACCCAATAGTTCATTTTTGCTTTTGTTTCTAGTATTTATTTATATAATAAAAATCAAGTAATATAGTTAATCCTGTAGAGAAATAAATGCAATCATATGATACTGGACCATGCTTGTTGTTAAAAATCTGTGAACTGTCAAGGTCAAATGCATTCACTTTTTTTATACAACAGAAATTTCTCAAAATCTCTTCATTACTTTAGAGTGCTCTGGCTATGATTTTTTGGAACATATTCTCTTATTTGTCTTTCCACCTTTCCACTGTGTTTAATAATTTCAGTATACATTAAGATATAAGTACTTTTTACTTGTAATTGATATCTGGATCAACTTAGATTAAGCATAGAAGACTTAATTATACTTAAAGAATATAATGTAAGTATTATAAACTTCATGAATATAAAATACATTTAAAAGTCTGTAAGAACTATTAGAATGTATCCTTCTACCCCAGAGTATGATAGCAAGAACAGAAGGTGGAGAGTAACTCATAAGCCCAAGTTTTCTTGCCTTTTCTTCTCTTCTTTTTTAAATTGAAGTATAGTTGACATACAATATTACATTAATTTCAGGTGTACAACATAGAGATTCCACAAGTTTATACATTATGCTATGCTCATGGCAAGTGTAGCTATCATCTATCATCATACAGGGCCCAAATTTTCTAATCTTTCATAAGAGGAAGTTAAGAGATACTGTCTAAGACTGAACAAGAAACAGGGGCTTAAGTATATGTTTTAGAGTTATTAAGGTAACCAATAAAAGAAAATGTGTTTTGAAAGAACTTGCAAGAGGAGGTAGGAAGTTTCTAAGGGACTAAAATCCCCATCTTTCAAGTGGAAAGTCACTGTGCTACAGGCTTTTCCTCCAGAAGACCTGGGCAAACCCTTCCAATACCACATCTCCTGACCTGCACATTGTGCAGGACCTCAGTTCTTTTTTTTTTTTTTTTTTTAAATGATTTTTTATTATATTATGTTAGTCACCATACAGTACATCCCCGGTTTCCGATGTAAGGCTCGATGATTCATTAGTTGTGTATAACACCCAGTGCACCATGCAATACGTGCCCTCCTTACTACCCATCACCGGTCTATCCCATTCCCCCACCCCCCTCCCCTCTGTCAGTTCTGATGGTGGCGGGGGCAGGTCTTATTTTGCAAGAAGACCACTGCACACCTTGTTAAAATGTGCTCCACCTCTGCTGGAGATCAAACATTGCCCACAATAGGCAAAGAGAGCCTTTAAAGACAACTAGACTGAGGAAGGATAGGCTAAGACTCAACAGCAGAGCACACACAACAACATAGGAGACACCTCTGAAATGCCAGGCCCTGGGGAACAAGGGACACCGTATACTGCAGGGAACTATAGGATCTCTACTTCATAAGGCTATTATTGTTAAGAGCAAGAGAGGTAGCTAACTTTCTTAACACACAGAAACAGACACAAAAAGTTAGATAAAATGAGGAGACAGAGAAATATCTCCCAAATGAAAGAATAGGACCATACCACAGCAAGAGACCAAAGCAAAATGGATATAAGTAACATACCTGATAGAGAATTTAAAGTAATGATCATAAATATACTCACTGGACAGGAGAAAAGAGTGGAGGACATCAGTGAGACCCTATTACACAGATAAAAAAGAACCAATCAGATACCAAGAATACAATAAATGAAATTCAAAATACATCTGATGGAATAAATAGTAGTCTAGATGAAGCAGAGGAACAAATTAATGACCTAGAAGACAGAGTAATGGAAAATAACCAAGCTGAGCAAAGGAAAGAAAGAAAATTATACAAATTGAGAATAGTCTAGGGAACTCAATGACTCCATCAAGCATAGTAATATCCACATCATAGGGATCTCAGAAGAAGAAGAGAGATAGGGAGCAGAAGTTTTATTTGAGGAAATAGTAGCTGAAAACTTTCCTAATCTTGGGAAAGAAACAGATATTTAGGTCCAGGAGGCACAGAGATTCCCCCCAAAATTCAGCCCAAGGAGGTCCACACGAAGACACATAATAATTAAAATGACAAAAAAGCAGCGATAAAGAAAAAAATTTAAAAGCAGCAAGTGAAAGCAAGACAGTTAAATACAAAGGAAGCCCCTTAAGGCTATCGGTGTATTTTTCAGTGAAAACTTTGCAGGCTAGAAGAGAGTGGCATGATACCCTCAAAGTGCTGAAAGAGAAAAATCTGCAGCCAAGAATACTCTATCCAGCAAGGCTATCATCCAGAATAGAAAGAAAGATAAATAATTTCTCAGACAAACAAAAACTAAAGGAGTTCGTGACGACTAAATCAGTCCTACCAGAAATGTTAAAGGGGAATCTTTGAGTGGAAAGGAAGACTATAAGTGAGAGTATGAAAAGTAAAACAGAATAAAACAAAAACAAAAACAAACCTCCACAAAAGCCGTATAAATAAATATTTCTGTAAAAATCAGTCAAGGTATTCATAAAATAAAAGAATGTAAAATAGAGCCCTATTTACCTAAAATGGGGAGGGAGAGGAGTAAAGAATGAATTTAAACTTAACCAACCATCAACTTAATATATAGACTGCTATATGCAGAAGAATTTATGTACCAACTTAATGGTAAATTAATCAAAAACTAATAACAGATATGCAAGGAATAAAGAGAAAGGGATCCAAGTGTATCACTAAAGAAGCCAACAAACCATGAAAGAGATCAATTGGGAAGCCAATGGATATCTAAAGTTCATAAATCAAGGAATGGAGATAGAGCCTAATATTTATATTATGATTATAACCTTCATAAGAACTATATTCAGAAATGTTAGAAAGAGATTTTCTCTGAGGAGTGAGACTTGGGATAGGTGAGAGATTTAATTTAATAGCTCTTTTTAATATTTTTCAGACATGTGCATACATGTTTATAATAAAGCTGTTCATCTAGCTTGAGTCACTGCTACAGTGAATATCTATGGACATCTTTACAGACATGTGCAAATAGGATGAATTCCTAGAACTGAAATTTTTAGTACTTATAGCAACTCCATATTCTCTTAAAAAAATAAAATGGTTTGTCTCAATTTGTATTTCAACCAACATCATTTGAGTATCCCCAATATTCCAAACCCTAGCCCAAACTTAGTATTATAAGTAATTTTGATATTTGACCGTTCTGCTTGATGAGAAATCATATGTCATTTTTGTTTTATTAGAAATTCTCAAGGAGGATGAATCTTTTTTCACGTGCTTATTGGCCATAAGCACTCTATGTGTGCTTTACTTGCTTTTACACTTTTCCTATTTTTTCTATTGGCTGTTAGAATTAGTTGAATTATGGTACTTCAGTATAATAAGGTAATATTATTTTAGTATTAAGGAGGATGGGGAAATTATATGCATAAAATAAAAACATGATTATGCCATATTGTTACGTAAAAGTAATGCGGAATGGAATGTAAAGTACAATTTCATTTTTCATTTAGATAACAGGTAGACAAAGAATATAAACATCCACTATTGAAAGGGGATATTCTCTGTCTTTTATGACTTGAACTTTCTTCAATATCAGTTCTTCCTCTTCTATTGTTTTCTGTTATTTCCTCACATCCATTTTCATCTAATTAAATTTTTAATAGCAGCTATTATATCCAACGCTCTAGTTGGGGAAAATCTATTTTTTATTTAAATCTTCTGCTTATTGTCTTATAGTAAAATCATCATTTGTCACTTGCTACATATTCAATAAGAAATAGATCTTACAAAACAATCTCTTTTGAAACTTATATTTTGGCAGTAACAGGCAGCATTATTTAGGTTGCAGTTTCCAAACCTAGCTATGACTCAGCACCATCTAAACAATTTGTAAAACACAAATTCCCAGTCCCATCTATAGAGATTCTGAAGTGGACTTACAAGAAGTCTGAAGTGGACTTCAAAATCTATATTTTGAAAAGTTCCTCAGTTAATTTAGATGCATGATAAGTTTGGGAACAACTAATTTAGAACTCATTAGAAACAAATTTCTTTATAAATGTATTTTAATATTTTCAATATATTTGAAGGTTTAGCTCAAAATATTCTTTTTCTGCCTCTTCAACATGGAATTCATAATCATTTTCATTTTGGAAACTCATCAACCCTTCAAGATATTTGATATTTTTATACTGGCATTTGCTGAAATGTAGAAAATAATCCAAAGTTTTAAAATGTTCCAGTGTGTACCTGTATGTATTTACCATAAATATAAGCATTAAGTTCCTAAGATAAAATAAAGTTAGCTGGTACTTACTGAAATTTAAGATATGGGCTTAAAGAGAGTCAAATCTAAAAAAATTAGTTCCATCCTACCTGTTTTTCTAAATGCTTATTTCAAGGAAGATGGGCTTATTGATATTAGTTCATATTTGTCACCTGGGGAAGGAAGGAGAATGATATTTGCCTTCTCATGTTAGATTGCCAACTCCTTCAAGGCTCATATCTTCAGCTGTGAGAAACACTTTCCCTGGGGTTTCCATGGTTTCTTGTGTACATATCTGTTATCAGACTCCTCCCTGTGTTTCTCTTCACAACAAATAACCTGTCTTCTCCATGTTGGTATCCAGCATGGTGCCTAGAGGGCTCAACAGTGCCGCCTCACTCTGATTTCTTTTTTGAAGTTACTCTCATCTCTGGAATACTTCTTATTCCTTAGGGCTGCCTCTAGCCAGTGGTCCTGTGGCTCACATATGGAAGTTCTTAGAAGACAGGACATTTTCTACCCTGTCTTTGTTTGCATCCTGTATCATGATGCCTGGTTCCTAGTAAGAACCCATGCTAGCTGAAATGAACTGAAATTCTACACTAGAGAACATGTTCTATAACTTTTTTAGCTTTAAAAAAAGATATAGTTAATAATGTGATGTAATGGTTGTAAAACTGATTTAAACTCAGTAGATTCAGATGGAAGATTTTAAAAGGTTAAATATTTTTTAATAAAATTGGCTTTATTATGGACCTCCCAAATTACATTTTCCTTCAAAAATCACAAGAAAACTTTAATTTTCTGATTATCCTTTTTGATACTGATTTATACTTTCTCTTTATAGATGGAAACAAAAGGCTAATCTATAGCATATTCCTTAGGAGTAAGTGCCTATTGAGTACAAACAAATTATTAAATGTTATTTATAGGACATGAAAAAGAAAAATGCAACTTTGAAACTATATATTTAAAATATATTTGCTTTTCAGAATTATTTCTTTATATTCAAATGGCTATATTTTAAATTATGAAACAGCAATAAAAAGTAATACAATACTAATTACTTAAAAACAAACTAAACTTGTTGAGCCAAAAGACCTTTCTTCATGTTATGAAAACCAGGAGCTACTGAAGAAAAGCTGTTGAAAGAATTTTAGACCACAGGGAAGCCACTTAGCTTCTGGTTCCTTCAAGTTCCAATTTGAGAGTCTTTAAGGAATGTAACTAATCCCATTTGTCATGAAGCACTTGAAAGTCAATACCAATTCAACTTAATAAAGGGAAAGAATTTCTGCTGAGGGAAAAACTGATAATGAATTAGTGAAATCTGGAGCCATTCAAGTGGGAATGTATGAATATCATTGGCCACCAAATCATTCAGTGCACTCATTATTTTAATGGTGTGGTTTAGTGTGCGGTTTGATAATACCTTTTGGAAAAATTAATTTAATTTATTTTGAAATACTTAGGTAATCTTACAATATCAAGTGTTCACTTTTGAGTGAATATCCATGCAGTTGTTAGCCTTAGTTCTAGGCATCTCTAATTAGGTAAAAGCAAATCAATGCATCAATGAATCAATCAAAAACTTCTCCAAGTACAATTTTTCAAAATGAAAATGTTAAAGTTATATCCTATGGAAGAGTGGCATTTGATTTAAGTATTTTTTTCCTCGATACAATATTTTGGCTTTGGCTGGGTAAATCTACTTGATGAGATTACATTTTATTGGATATTTTTCATTTACTTTAAGAACAAATCATCTTATTTAGAAACAAAGGTGTCACTTTTTAATGTTGATTAGCCAAAAACAATTAAGTTGGAATTCTCATCAGGATATGAAATTCAGTTTCCCCAAATTAAGGGCAAATGCCTTTTTTCTTTTTTAAAGATTTTATTTATTTATTTGTCAGAGAGAGAGAGAGCACAAGAAGGGGGAACGGCAGGCAGAGGGAGAAGCAGGGTCCTTGCTGAGCAAGGAGTCCAAAGCGGGACTCCATCCCAGGACCCAGAGCCAAAGGTAGACACTTACCGACTGAGCCACCCAGGCATCCCAGGAAAATGCCTTTTTAATACGTGTTCTAATTATTGAAGACTCAGATGTCAAATTCATTTTGCAAATATATTATTGAGTTATTTCAGTAGTTGGAATCACTTGAAAGTGGGAAGTAACTGTTTCAAAGTATATCCGCTTGATCCTAAAACCATGTGGAAGTAAATGGAAATGAAATTTAATTAATTTTAGTCATATTTGTCAGCTAGAATGAATCTACACTGTTTCAGTGTTTAATTGCCTCCTCTGTGGAACTGATTATGTGTTAACATGTAATTAATTTTCCCAGAATTTCTAAATTTGAAGTTGACTATAGTATCTGTCATTGACAATTCTGTAAGGCTAACATAACTACCTCTTTGTCTTGGTCCTGCTGTAACATCTTCAGAAATGATGGTGATAGTGACCAAAGCTTCTTGGCTCTGACATGATAATTAGTTATAGTAATGTAACAGACAGAATGGCAATATGGTACCAACAGCCTGTGTGGTCAAGTAATAGGCCCAGCAGCTGGAAAATAATAATTCAGAGGCATATTTGCCTATATTTTATGGCATGTAATGGCAATTATATGGCATTACATGGCATTACGTAGGCTGACAAGTTGAGATGATTACTTATTTTTATTATAAAAAAAGAATTTTTGTCATTAAGGATGGGGAAAAATGAATTATGGAACACTCATTCCTCTCCCACTGGGCTTTAGTCTGGGAAGTTTCATTTCTAATAAGGCAAAAACTGGGAATATTTTAATACTTTTGCAACTTGGATATGTTTACTTGTAATATTCAAATTTAAAGTTGAGGCCTTATTACCCATTTTTACTTTACTTTTAGAGGTTATTACTCTCTCCTAGTGAACTGAAGAATGAGGAAATTAATGAGGCAAATAGAAAGCTTTTCTGTAAGATTATTCTTGAAACGTTCCTCTTATATCATCCTAATTAATTCAGGAGTTATTTAAACGCTGGTGACTCCTGGAAATTGTCTTTTGCTTCCCTCAAGACAAGCCGCCTTGTGAAAATGTTTTACGGTGTTTACTTTCAACTAGAACTGAATATACCCCTCATGTTCTTAGAATGCTATAAATATAGTTTGAACATTATTAGATCCCAAAGTGCTAGACTTGGATATAGTGTATCTAAGATTCATATTAAATTCTTAGGAGCAGATGCTAGGTCCATTTTCCCAGAATGCCTTCAAGGCCTTGCAAAATTAGGTCCTAGTAATTTTTTAAATGACAATGATTTATACGTTTTAGTTACATTTCTTCTTTCAAGTTATAAGATGCCCATACTACATTCTGAGAAGATCTCATAAACATATGGGAGAAATGCATGATTAAACTCTCTTTCTCATGGCCATCTTAGAAATAATGGGTAAGACTATGGACTCTGGGAAACAAACTGAGGGCTTCAGAGGGGAGGGTGGCGGGGGAATGGGATAGACTGGTGATGGGTAGTAAGGAGGGCACGTATTGCATGGTGCACTGGGTGTTATACGCAACTAATGAATCATGGAACTTTACATCAAAAACGAGGGATGTACTGTATGGTGACTAACATAATGTAATAAAAAATATTATTATAAAAAAATAGAAATAATGGGTAATTCAAATTCAACTAAGCCTGAATCAGATGAGTTTTCTTTAAACTAATACATGTGTCAATTACATTTCATCAATTTAAATATTTTTCCTTTTATGAAGCCTTGTTCTAAAATGATTTAAGGCATTTATCAAAAAATACAAACAAATAAGACCAAAAAAAGCAGGGAGGAGAAGGGATTAAAAAATAGACTAATAAATCTGGGAGAACGAAAGGATGAAACTAAGAGTGTGATCAGTCAGCTGAGCTGTAAGGATGATGCATACTCCAGCAACAGGAAGCAAATACCTCTTGAACTTTCTGGCAGACGTTGTAATGCAGAGTCATGTGTTGGTGAAATATTCAAGTGTCCATATAAAAAGAACAAAATAGTTACTCAGAAGAGTAAAACTGTTCTCCATATTATATCTAGAGAAATATTTTTGCAGTATGTTCTCAAAAAGAAACTATGGTGCAATGCATTAAAAACTGTTTTCCACAACATTCTTTTAGTAAATATAAAAGTATGTTTCTGGAAGCTGTTTCTTACAATGTCCCTCAAAGTGGATTAGAGGCATCAGAGCATAGAATAATTCGGTTCAAAAAAGAAAAAGGAAAAAGACTACAGGATGGTAAAACAACATGCAGCTTTCTCAGATTCTGGCTTAATTCATTTGGAAAGAATAGCATAGAGAGAAATTCATCCATATAGTTACCACTTGACCTCAAAACATCTCATGGCATGTCATACAATGCTATATACAATTATAACGTATGTACATTCCTAACATCAAAGGAAGTAGTGAGTATAATTTTTAATTATCCGTTTACTTTAAAGAATACTTGTTTTGAAAAATTAAAAATAATACAAGATTGTATAAAATAAAAAGTCGTAATCTCTCCACTGGTATTTTCACTTTCCAGAGTTAACCCTCTTAACTATTCTGGTTATATCTTTTCAGAGCATTTTCTAAAAGTATAATCTATTTATCTCTGTTTAATTTTTAATAAAGTGGAATAAGAACATATATTTTTGTTTTATGATTTTTTTTTAAAGCTAACACTATGTTCTGGACTTCTGTGCCTTCCTGGCTTTTCCATGCCTTTCCTAAAACTGTATAATTTATCATTTGTATGACTTGGGCAATTATTTAATCATTGTGCATTTCATTTTCTCATTTGAGAAGTGGGAATAGTAATAGTATTTAATTTATAGGAGTGTGATAAGGATTAAATGAGATAATATGTTTAACACATTTATAACAGTGGCTGGCACTATAGACCAGTCAAAAATGTTTATTATTATTATTATTATTATTATTATTATATAATCTGCTTTTACTGACTACATTGTCGAGATATACTATAATTTATGTTTTATATAATCAATTTTATATTGTTGGACATTGAAATAGTGGAGGTTGTTGTGTATGTGTGTGTATGTGTTAAAAATACTTAACATTAGTTATACTCTCTTAAATGTTTAAGTGCACAATACAGTATTGTTAACTAGGCACACTGTGGCACAGTAGACCTCTAGAGCTTTCTCATCTTGCATAATTGAAACTTTGTGTCCATTGAACTTCAATTCTTCATTTCCCCTCCCCTCAGCCCCTGGAGACTACCATTCCACTCTGTTCCTATGAGTTTGACTCTTTTAGATACTTCTTATAGTAGAATGATGAGATTCTTGTCTTTCTCTGTCTGGCTTATTTACTTAGCATAATGTCCTCCAGGTTCACCTTCTGTTATCCCATATGCTAGGATTTCCTTCCTTTTTTAAGGCTGAATAATTCACTGGATGTTAAAATAGTAGGGGCTAGATTTTTGAACTAGAATATACAATAAGATGATTTTGCAAGTTTGAAAAAGATAATGACTGATTTGAAAGAACTGGGGGACAAAGTAGGAATTGGCTCAGAAGAGAGAATGATAGCAAGTCCGAGAGGAAGCACCGACGGCCTTACTAGAGAGATTCTCCAGGCTCCTTGAGTAGTTTCCTGTTTCTCAGTGCAAGCACAGTTAGCTTTTTGGGAAAAAGGGTTATCTTTTTTTCCTTAAAATCCCTATACAGTGTCTAAGAAATGCCACAATATTCATTTTAGTACTCAGAAAAATTTTGTAAAAAGAACAGAGAAGTAGTCGCCCTGGGCTCCACAAAGACCCAACAGAGAAAAGTATACAATTGAAACAATTGAAACAAAGAATCCTCACCGCTTAATTTGAAGCACCAGCAAACCCTCCCTTTACTAATGAAAAACGGGCAATCCATTATTAGTGCACAGCAGGGCTTGGCACAAAATTTAATTCAAGGCAGTAGGCGAGTCTGTTAATTTCCTGCTTATATTTTAGAGGTACTAATGTGGCTTTCAAGATACTAGAGCAAACTGATTGATTTCAGGGTTGAATTTACTTGCCTTGAGCACTGAGCTTTAATTGTCAGGGGTTGGGAGAAAAACACAGTGAAAAAGATACATGGACATAGTTGTGGTAAGTTGCTATGGGCCTTTGCTACATGCTCAGCACTCTCTAACATTACTCAATGCTAACTAGTAGGTTTAGTCAACTACAAATACCGAAAATTACTATTTATTGGGCAGTAATTATGTGCCAGGCATTAATGCTAAGTGCTTTACAGTTCTTCTCACTAATGTTTATGCATTGGGTTGAATAGTGTCTCCCCCAGAATGCATGTGAACTTCACAATGTGACCTTATTTGGGAATAGGGTCTTTGCAGATGGAAGATGTTAGTTACCATGAGGTCATACTGGAATAGGATGGATCTTAATCCAATGACTGCTGTCTTTATATGAAGAGAAAAGAGAAACACAGAGATACACAGATACACACAGGAAAAATATCATGTGATGATAGAGGCAGAGATTGGAGTGATGACATCTACAGGCCAAAGAACATCAAGATTGCCAGTAGCTACCAGAAGCTAGCAAAGATGCATGGGATAGTTTCTTGCTTCTAGCCTTCAGAAGGAACCAACCCTGCTGACACCTTTATTTCAGACATCTGGCCTCTACAACTTTGAGGAAATAAATTTTAGGTTTCTTTAAGCCACCGGTTTGTGGTAATTTGTTACATCTGCCCTAGGAAACTGATATAATTCATATTAACACTTCAAGGTTAAGTGTCAATGTCTCTTTTGAACAAATTTTAAAACGTGACCTGACTCCAAGGCCTATGGTCACTCCACTGTCTTCTAATCAAGCTCATTAAACAGTATAAAATAATATTTAGGTGATCCAATGAAAAACATTATACAAAGAGTTTATGCTAATTGACCACATACACTTTTTCATCCCAATTTCAGAAGGAATTCCCCTCATCTTGAAGGTCAGTACTACTTCAAGATGATTATTACTACTTTGCTAAAACCCGTGACTTAGGGGGTAACCAAATGGAAATGGTTTTGGTGATTTCCAGACCACATTAAGTTTTCTATGCTTGGAGGAGGGAAAGTTGAGGGTACTGGAAAACCATACAACCCAAAGAATGTGCACATTCTGTGTCAGATGTCCAGAATGATCTGCTATAGGCTACCAGGGAATGAATAGGAACCCAGAATTGAGAGTTCCTCTGCTAAAGTCTAGGAATCTGTGGATTACGATGAACAGGTTGGGAAGAAAGAGAGGAATCCTAAGTGTCACAACACAAGTCAGGTTATCAACATGGGCAGTAGGTCATGTGCAGGCCATGTGCAGGGTGAAACAAGACGACCCAGGAATGGAGGTTTGACTGGGCCAAAGGAACAAAATGGACCATATGGCATTCAGACAAGAGGTCACAAGAAGGAGTCAGTCTGGAAAGAAGTGTGTAAGCACCATATGTCCTGAAGGAGATGCCAAAATTTAGATTCATGCTGAACTGGAAGGTGAAGATAACAAGTTAAATGGAGTAGATCAGTGTCAAGAGTTTCAGGACAGAAGGACAGATATTAACTCTAACAGACTAAGTGTATGACAGTAGGTCAAATATCAGAAATTCAAGTTAAATTCAAGTTGAATAGGAACAAATAAGGATAAACCATTTGTCATTTCCATGCCAAGTTGTGGGTTTCTGGTAGAAACTAAGAAGGCGTTTCATATGGTAAGCGGTCTGTGCAGGTGACAGAAAGCTTGCTCCCAGTCTTTTCCCATTATAGAAACTTCGTGTGGATTATATAATGCTTTAAACTATATACCCGCTTTGTACATGTCTTAACCTCCCTGCCTGAAGGTATGCTCCTGTGGGTATTAATGGATATCATTTTTGAGCACCTACTATGTGCCAGACACTTTACCAGTCCTTCACATACATGATGATGTCATTATTTCTTTTTAATCCAAACAATCCTGAAGAGCTTAAATGTAGAGAGATAAGAAACAACTGGTTTTGTTGTTATTATTGTTGTAATTTCCCTCCTATCCTTCAAGCCTATTCATTGCCATGAATATCTGGTCCTTATAGCAACAGTGTGTTAGATGAGATGGGCATACCTTGTATACACACACAGCAATATAGGTATGTACTGCTTACAAGAGCAAGGTCTTTGTGGCTGGGATTTTGGCAATGGTCAAAGACTACATCTTCTGAGGCAGCCAATAGTAAGATGAGGTAGAAGAGTCAGGAGTCCAGAGAGTCATTCTATGAGATAAGGTGCCTGAAGATATTTGCAGTGGATTTTATCCTATTTTCTACAAAGGCAGGGATTAGTGTCAGAGGTGATAATTGTCAGAGTGAGAAGCAATTCAGAGAGGGAGTGACTCAGGAAGATGAAAAGGTATTTACAGAAATATCTTGACTCTTTTCTCATGAAACTGTAGGGAAGGAAGACATTTTATTGTTTCCTCTAAGGTTCTTCCAGCTGGTTTAGGAATTAAATTGACATGAGACAAATTAATAGGAGGAAAAGAATAGTGTTATTATGTGTGCATGGAGGCCTGATAATGAAATTGAGACCCATAGAAATGACCAAGTCAGGCTGTTTTTATACATTTTAGACAAAGAGATAATTTGTGAGAAATTTACAGGATATAGAAAAAGTAGATGTTTGGTAACTTTAATTCATAAGGAATTCTAAAAAGAATTTGAGCTGTGGTAGTAGATGAGTAAAAAAATAAATAACAAGATTTGTTTCCACAGTTTTTTTTTTTTTTTTTTTTTTTTTTTTACTTTAAAGTTCCTATCTCTGGTCATAAGGATGTCTTTTTACTTCTTGGTACAGTGAAGGTAGTTTATTCTATTAGTGAGGGATTTGTTTCTTGCTTTTGGGAGACAGAGGAGGGTCTAGGGTCCTTGCACCAGCTGTTTCCCAAGTAGCTTTAATTCAGAATAATTAATATGCCGTTGTGGTACATTTTGGAGTAGCTTGCCCTGGGCCCTTATAAAGCCTTACAAAGCTAACTCCTATTCCAAATAAGACATCTTAGGTACTTTTCTGTAGCTCTTTGAGATACATCTGTACTACCTTAACGGGATAGTATAGTTAGAGAATCAAACATGAGTTTAGCCATTTACCAGCCATGTAAAGCTTGAAAAAATTACTTCTCCTCTTTGAACCTCAATCTATAAAATGAGATCCTAGCCACCTTGCAGAGTGGGTGAGAAGGTTATGTTTTCAGACTGGCAATGAAAAACATTTAGTAAATGGTGGTTCTCCAATTATCCCAAACTATGTATGTTTCTTTTTTTCCTTTTTTTTTTTTTGGTACTCTCCTTAACAAGTGCCTTAAAAAAATGAAAAGCAATTTTATGAAAAACAGTAACTTTCTGTATATGAAGATTTATGTTAGATTATAGAGATATGAAGATGATAAAATCAAGTTTCTGTTTTTCCACGCTTACAGGGGCAAAAACACATTACAAAGAAATTGAATATGACTATCAGTGGAGAAAATTCATGCCTAAGCTTCTGGAAGAAAGGAAAACAATAACTAATTGAAGCAGAATTTCTTAGTAGTGAGGTCAGACTGAATTAATCTACCAGGAAAAGGAAAAAAAAATTATTGTTTGATATTTGAATTATTAAAACTCTTTTAATATGACCCATTAGATTAATTCTGAGAAATAGTTTGTTAGAAGTTAGTCGATACAAGTATCTTAGGTATCCTTAGCATTTTAAAAGGTATTTTAGCATTTCTTTTGGGATATTTGGTAAGACTTCAGAATACTTCAAACATGTAGAAAATTTTTTATGTTGAGACTAGAATTTTTTAAAAGAAAACATACACCATAAAGCAAATGAAAAAATTTAAATATTTTCTAATTATCTACATGTTTGCATATGTTTCTTATATGATTCAGATATTAGATGCCAATTGTGTGTATTTTTATTCCTGGATTCCTGGGAGAAATAAGAAAAGGGAAAAATTATCATAGGGAGACAAAAATGAAGAGTTGACAGAGAATTGAGAGCCAACCATATACACACAGACAAAATCTGTGGTTCCCATATATCTCTACACTTATATTTCAACTGTTAGAACTTTCTTCCCTCTATTCCTCATTGGAAAGGTATAGTAAATGTTCAAATTCTGAATCTGATCTTCAGTATCATCTATTTACAACCTTCACCCAAATCCTAATGATGAAATGATAATGCTGAAGTTAGATTTTCATTTTAAATGTTCTCTGATAAAGCCATATAAACTTACCCTTATGCTACTTTTAAATATGTGTTCATCTGTTTAAACCACTGAATTCCTAATTCCTTTCAAAGTGGACCTTTTTAAAAGATTAAATCAGATCATAATCATTCTAATCTTAACAGTGATGAACAAGATTCAGTAGTACCACATGTAATATGTTACATTGTAGAGGAAGGATTAGTTTGAGTCTTTTAATCTGCAGTTTTATTTTCTTAGGCCACCACAAAATGCTTTATAAACAGCAGCTTGCAAACAATGTGGGTACAGGTTCTAATGAGAGAAAAACAAAATGGCTTCCTGGGAACGGAACATGAGTTGTGGCTTGACTCATATCAGGGGCCAAAGCAAATATGAGCCCACAAAATGAAGAGGGCTGTGTCTGACTTTGAATTGTTGTTATACTCATTGTAAAATAACTCATTGTTCACCAAGCAAGACGTAAACTATTCAAATTGACTGGATGTGTTACTTATTGGAACTAGGCGAAGAGCTTAAAATTCAAGCTATTTCCATGTGCAAAGGATTGACTGTACTACTCATTTTATGAGATAAACATCCTTAAAATTGTTGGCAATTTGCAAAATGTGAAGGGTTTACTTTTGGACTTTGGAATACATAACTGTGGTTTTGAATTCTTTTTCTGTTGTTTAGGTGTATACCCCTAGACAGATTCTTAAATCCCTCCTGAGTCCTAACTTCCTTATCTTTGAAATCACTAATTAGCCTTATTAGCATTGTGAAGATTCAGTGAAATGATATAAATAGAACCTCCAGTAGACTACATGGGAAGGAGCAAAAGGACAGACAAAAAAGAGCCAGCAAAAGTGGAAGAAACCAGGACATTGTAATTCCTTTTTATATGCTGTCACTGAATCCTATGCATGAACCCATTGAGAAACTTACCTACTGCCCGGTGATTTTTGGCTTATTTCTCTATGTCAACAACTAATGAGCTTCTTAAAGGAAGGCACTGTCTTTTTTTTTTTTTTTTCCCTTCCCCAGAATTTGGCTGACCCTTAGTTACTCTTGATTAAATGTTTGCTTGTTAACTGAATAATAGAATGGTCTCCCAGACACTGTGACTTGAGAGAGATTTTGTCAATAGAATTAGTTAAGTCTTGGGACAACTAAGATTCATAGATAAAGCACAAGCTACTCATCTCAAATACTCTTTTAGCAATCCTAGATTAATGTGAGAATTCTTTTTTTAAGCTACAGATTTCAAGAACTAGGGATCTATAAATCTGTAGTTTTAACATTCTCCAGGTTATTCTGATATGCAGTGAGGTTTCCTCTCGGCAATTCTGAAGCTTTTAACATTCTTACTCATGATTCAACAAAAATTTTGTATCAAAGTGCCCAAGATGAACCAGCTAGGAACCAGCAAGTAGTTAGAAAATAGTGCAGGCCATTAGGGAAGAGGATTCTGAGAAATCTAGGAAGGCATGTGTGTGATAATAATCTTGGGTGGTGCTTGTCAAACTTCTCTGAGTATTTGAATCAGGACAGGAAATCAGAATAGAAATTGGAAAACAGTCTGGCAAGGTTGGAATCCTACCTCCACTTGGCAAGTAAGTTGATCTTTCTTATTTCAGTTTCCTCATCTGTAAAATAAAGAATCATACTTCTACTTTATAAGGTTCTGGAAAGACTAAATGAGATAACCTATGCAAAGTAAAGTTCTTGGTATAAGTATGTGGTCAATTCTTACCTATATAATCATCATCATCATTACCATTTTCTTTCCAAGACCAAACAAATCCTGTTTTTTTAATGAATTCTTATCTGACATTTCCAGTTCATAAATATTTATCTCTCTTTAAAATGACATATAAATTAGAAAACAATTTTGGAATTTAGTTCTATACTCCCTTGTATAATGACATTTTTTCAGTAATGATTTTCTTGTCTTATTCCTAGAGCTTTATCTTCTGAAGAAAACATGCTTACTGATAGTCTCTAGCAAGTACATCTATGTTGGGCTGAAAGTAGAGTGGGTTTCAAAAGCGCATGTTAGTGGACAATTCTGTTCTACAAAACAATGTCGGTTGTAGCCAACTCCCATATTATACAACATCAACAACAACAAAAATGGGGGTAATTCTTACCACTTTGTAGCATGTGCTTCCAAAATTAATTCCAACCACCGAAACATATCAAGAGAAAAAGCTTTGTTTTTTTTTTTTTTAAAAAATCATACACATGTTTTTGTGGTCGGAATTCTAAACACTGGTTACATTTCTACATTTTCAAAAGAACTCTGTATGGCAACTTTGGATTGTGCAAGTATGAGACAAACTAGAATTCAATCTGCTCAGCCCTTTTTAACTCCAAACTTGCTGGCCCCCCAGCACAGCTGATGGATTATTTTTCTTTGTGAATCATTTTGTATCAAAGCAAGTCTAAAATAGATAGACTTAGTATTAGTCATTGACATTTAAACAAGTTGAGGTTTCCCTAATTTATGGTTACAGGGGCATGCACACATGCACAAATACAGATATTTTAACAAAAAGTAATTTTAATCCCATGAGTTAATTCCACTTAACTTTACTTTTTTTAGTATAGAATACAGGGATTAGGGAATTACTTTGTTATGTTTTTTTAAAAATTTGTGTTGTGTTTGGTCAGAAAATTTTGAAAATTGATGAAATGATTAAATATCCTGATTATAAAAGTATGTTATTTGCAAAAACAAAACAAAACAAAAAAAGGAAAATGAAGGGGAAAAGGAAAAATTTCACCCATAGTCATTTACAAAGGTAAATTTTAAAATATTTTCTTTAAAAAAAAGATTTTATTTATTTGAGAGAGAGAGAGTGCATGCTCATGCACGCACGAGTGGGGGAGAGGGGCAGAAGGAGAGGCAGATGGAGTAGCGTACTCCTGCTGAGTGCAGAGCCCAAGGAGAGGCTGGATCCCAGGATCTAGAGATCATGACATGAGCCAAAGCCAGACGCTTAACTGACGGAGCCACCTGGGCACCCCTTAAATATTTTCTGTCAGCATTTTCCCAGGCCTCCTCTCTCTCTCTCTCTCTATTTCCACACACACCCACACCCACATGTACACTCCCGTGCGCACGTGTGTGCACACACACACATGCACACACAAACATTTCACCAGTTATTATCATATAATGTCTTATTCCTGCTTTTTCATTTGACATTATTGCCATTCTATGCCAGGGTCGATTAAGGGCCGTAATAAGTATTGCTGAAATTCTGTGTAATGGTTAAACATGCATTCAGAATAAAATTGGATTTTAAGAGGCGTGTGAGCTGTGGGGAGTTCTCTTCATATCGATATTGAACCTATAGTCATACTTTATCTGGATCCTTTTCATAATTTTTAGATTAAATGATTTTTAGGCTCGGTGTTTTTGACTTAATCAAAATTTTAATTTTAAAGTGCATCAATAAAAATTAGCAGAACTGAATTGGTCAATGCCATGACTCTGATACCTTACATTTTTTCATAGTTCTTTCCTTAAGTATCATAAGACAGTATTTACTAAACATTGACACTAAAATCGTGTGTGGGATAAAACCAAAAATCATTTTAGTTTCCAAAACTCATCTGCCTATGAACATTTAAAAATTTTCTATGGCTCGTAGTGGAAATTTCCTATTTCACTAGTCCTTAGAAATAATATATATGTATTTATATTTTGACTTCCCTGCCTTTGAACAATAGGTGTTGTTACTAATTAAAATAAACTCATTAATTTGTACATTATGCTGTTTTTTGAAGTGAGAGTGTGGCCATAGTGATTTGCTAAAATTGAAACACTCTCCCTTATTGTCCTGCAACTGACAATAACTCTCTAGTGAGGCTCTGCAATGTTAAATATGCCAGACAACTTTGCAGAGTCTAAGTTATTTTTTAAGTTAACATATTCCTTTTTAGCAATGGCACCACATTGCCTAAGATAAACATGTCCGTGGTGGTTTTGAAAAAAAGCTGCGTCCATTTCCCTATCAACAGACCTCGATGTAAAGAGTGAAATGGAAAGTGGTTTTATGAAAGCCTCTTTCTATTCCTCTCTGCCTTGAGGGACTCATCCCACAAGCCAGTGCTTTTCTCTCCTGCTCTGGCAAAAAGCTACTAGATCGTCCTTGGAATGTATTTAACAGCTGTGAGGTGCCAATGCTGCTGACAAGAAACGAGAATTAGAATTAGCTTTTGTTGGAAGGGATCATGTCCAAATTGCTTTTCATTGGTAAAGTGAAGAATATGCTTATTTTTGGAGGCCTAACTCACGAATAATTGACTTTCACTTGGCAAATTTTAGTTAAACTATATAAAAAATAACCAAGTAGATGATATTTAAGGCAAAACAAGAGACCTGGATTTTTGATGAAGTGACTACTGCTGTGAAAATATATGCTTTTATTTGTTGTCAGTTAAGGATAGCAGGAACTAAATAATTTATAAGCAAATTGATCAAATAAGTAAATAAATAATTTATAAAAAATAAATTAACAGAAAAGCAAAATTAAAATTATAATAAAAAGTAATTAAAATTCTGCAATTAAAATTAATAATCGCCATTTAAAAGTCAACTTTTCTCTGAAGGGTTTAATATAAATTACTTTGATAGATCTGAAATATACCAGGCAGGCAAAATAAAATTGAATATGAATTGTCTGATTTGAAGTTACATTTGTTATTTGTACTTTTTCTCTTAACCTCTTAGGAGCTTAAAATATTGAGTTATGTATAAAGCAATTTACTTTTCATAGTTGCTTATGTTATAGTCTCTTTTAAAATTGTGATATTAATAGAAACTCATAAGCCTGGTACTTTATTAAAAGTGGGAATCATTGAGTAGATCTGTGTGTGGTTCTGATAAATGCAACGCACCTGGTACAGGGTGGGCTCTCTATACATTGGGCTTTTTTGGTGTTTTGTTTTGTTTTGTTTTGAGAGGGAGAGAGAGAGTTGGGTGGGAGGGGGCAGAGGGAGAAGGATAGAGAATCTTAAGCAGGCTCCATGCCCAGCCCAGAGATTATGACCTGAGCCAAAATCAAGAGTCAGACACCTAACTGACTGAGCCGCCCAGGTGCCCTAATATGATTTTAATGAGAGGAAAACATACTGTAGAAATTTCTTTAAAATAAAATTATAAGGGAAAACTAGTTTGGGAGAAATAATATGTGTTACATCAACTGGTGGCACCCGTTTTGTTGGTAGAACATGTAAAATGAGGCTTGAAGTAGCCTACATTAATACATACTTGGGAACTTCTTATATTCCATTTGGAAATGATTAAAAATGGTTCAGATCAGTTTTGTGCTTATCAAAAGAGTACTTTTATTGATTTCTAACATTTTTTACTTAATTCAACATAAGTATCATATTAGCCTCTTTATCTGTCTTAACCAGAACATCTTGTTTGTCCAAAATTTTCATGAACACCAAAGATTACTCTTGTTTTCTGTTAACCAAAATTATGATAGCTATTTTCAGAAAATATTTGGTTCTCTTCACCCAGCTTTCATTGCATTAACTGCATGAATTCAGGTAAGATTTGGTTTATGTACAGCAGAACTAACAACTGTAACTGGTGATTTTTAATCAAAATTAGGACCAAATAGAGTATGCTGAATCGAATCTAGAATTCAAACTCAAAGAAAGGGGGAAAAGTTATCTTAAAGGAGACGCTAACTAGTAAGTGTTTGTAACAAGGACACCTTTCTGACATTATGTGTATGCATCCGTATGAGCGGAAATAAATGAATAATTGATTCGTGGGGAAAGAATGTCTTGAATCGGACCATGCACTTGAAACAGATACCATTTACTAAAAGGAAATGGGCTATGTGTAACACTGGGAGTTATTATAATCCTGTCAAATAGATCATTTTCATCAAGCAAGACAGGAGTGATTTGAATTGACTGAGGATATTATTTACTTGACCTGGACATAGAGCTCAAGTTAAAGGTTATGTATTCACTGATTTTTTAGTGCTAAGGCCTTGCTATGGTGTTCGTGCTTTGTGTGGCGCCTCTTACCCAGTAAGTGCTGCAGAAGGGCTCTCTGAGTAGTTCATGAAATGAATGTCTTTTGGGGACACGCTGAAAAGTGTTATGAAACATTGTTTAACTCCTTCACATTTTAAAGAGCACTTTTTCAAAGAGAACTGATTTGAACTTCAGTTCTGCCACGGCTTAACTTCTGTCATTGGCTGACTTATTCAACTTCAATGAGCATCTCATTTCTAAAATGGAATTAGTGATACCTAGTTCATAAGAATATTGTCAAGATTAAGTGCGGCCACATACGTGAAAACATAAAATAACATTCCAAGGCAATGTGACTCAAAGGAAAGTGCATGAGTCTTATAATTAGATAAACCTACATTTACACCCACCTAGATTTTATTTCTTTATTTGTTAGAGAAAGATAGAGAGACAGAGTGTGCACAAGCAGGGGGAGCAGAAGGCAGAGGAAGTAGGAGGCTCCCTGCTGAGGAGGGAGCCCAGGGCAGGACTCGATCTCAGGACTCTGGGATTGTGACCCGAGCTGAAGGCTTAACTGACTGAGCCCCCCAGGCATCCCTAATTGTGTACTTCAGCCATGTGACTTTGAACAAGTTACTCTGGAGTCCCAGTTGGCTTCTCTTTAAAATGAGCATTAAAATACTCATCTTGTAGAAGAAAATGTTTGTAGAAGCACTTGGAACCATGGGTGACACACACTAAGCCTCTAGTAAATGTGTCCTGTTGTAATTGTAGTCGTTGTGTAAGTCTGTTCGTTGTAATGGCAGGGGACACTCACTGATGAGAAGGTACTGTTAACGTTGTTATTGCTGGAGTCAAGCTGAGATCTGGATCCCCACAGGAATGAGATCCTGAGAAGAACCCTCACTTTACTGTACCTCCGCCCTGTTGCTCCTCACACAATTCTCTAGCACTCTGGGCACATCTGCTGTATGACATATTCATTTGGGCACGATGAGTCTTTCTTGACCTTCACGTGTCCCTGGAGCCTGATTTCTGCAGTCTTGCTCCTTCCTGCTCTCCAACAACTCCTGCCCAGGGGTACTAAGCACGCTCAGTGCGAGCCATATATATGATTCTCTGTAGGTGTCAGCTGGGCCTGCTTGGGATAGGGAAGGCCCTCAGCTTGGCCTGGTCAGCCCCTGACCACCTCATAGAGGTCTGTGGTCAGAGACATCCCGAAGCAGGCCAGTGCAGGCAACTTTACAGTGGGCCTGGGTAGGGCCCCACAAACCCAATTTGCCTCCAAATGGGCCCCTTTCTTGCCTGTTCTCTAATGAGGTGGGGTGGATTTCACCTCAGTTGCTTAGTGGCCTGGCACCCTCAGTGAAGGGGAGCCTAACGGAAAAGTTTTGTGGCCTGTATGATTTCATAACCTCTGGTGGGTGGAAATGATCTTGTGCTTTTGTTCCCCAAGTTTAATAAGCACATTACCGTTCCCTTCATCCAACAAACTCACAAGAACCGCGCTGTCCGATATACTAGCCATTAGCCACACGTGCTGTGGAGCTTCTCGAATGGGGCTGGTCTTACCTGAGATGTGCTGAAATTTTAAATACGCACTGAGTCTCAAAGACTTACATGTAGGAAGAAAATATTTAAATATTACTAAATAGTGTTTTATGTAGATTATGTGAAAGAATATTCTGGAAGTATTAATTTAAATACATTTTTTTAAAAGATTTTGTTTATTTGACAGAGAGAGAGAGAGCACAAGCAGGGGGAGCAACAGGCAGGGGAGAGGGAGAAGCAGGCTTCCTGCGCAGCAGGGAGCCTAATGCGTGTCTCGATCCCAGGACTCTGGCAGACACTTAATGACTGAGCCACCCAGGTACCCCTGAATTAAATACATTATTAAAATTAATTTCATTTGTTTTTCATTTTTGCTTTTTTGAAAAAATGCAGCTACTAGGAAATTTAAAATTGACATGTGGCTCATGTTATATTTCCATTGGGCAGAACTGAAATAGATACTATGGACCCAAGCCAAGCCATGTGGGAATATAAATTTTAATTCTATTTATGTCCCAGTAAAGTTGAAGACAATTCCAAGTAGGCAAGTGTTATTTTCAGAGCAAGCATATAGTAGCAATGTAATTTACCAATGAAAAATAAATTGTGTAAAGACTCTTGACTACCACAGCTGACCATAAGGAGCTTTATTATTGTTGACTAAATCATAAAGAAGAAACACTTATGGTCAGTGTTACCTGGCACTGTGTAAATTGTAGTTAAATTCTGTAAATTTCAAATGACACCATTTACATAAGAATGACTCAAACAAGAAGATGACTAGGGTGACTCGGTAAACCTGAAGGACTGCAAACTAGAAATGATGAGATACACAATTTCCATATTAACTGTCAGAACATGTATTTTTAAAATACTCCTGTCATATACTTTTATGTTTAATCAGAAATTAAGTTAGTAGTGACATTATCTAAGCAAGTCTTAGGAGGATTCTGATTAGCTAAGGATATTTCTTTCTAGTTACTGTCTCTTCGTATTCTAATTGATAAAATTATTACATTATCAGATTAAGGGTGGGGGAAATTACATGCATAGAAATCTGGTTCTGAGCTGCATTCTATTAGACACAGGGAGGTGTATACTAGTAGGCTTAGTTCTTAGAGGTTAAACAGTAGGAGTATCAGTCTATCAACTTTTAGAAACTTGATTTTTGGTTGTTTATATGTCTATGTACATTAGGATACAATCAGAAAAGCAGAACTACTAGGAGCTATATTCATTCATTCGTGTATTTATATTAAAGGCTTTATTATGGAGGTTTGACTAAAATAGCAGAAGCTGACTAGCAGGCATTAGGAGGGCACTGTCCTTGTGTCTGATGCTAAAGATTGAAGTTTACATGGATAAGGGAAGATGGTGTGAAGTGGAGGAAAGTAGGAACAAGCTGGCACCCGTAAGCATCAGTTCTTACTGCCTTTTACTTTTATGGCAAAGGTTTTCTACAGAAGCCTTCATCGTGGAGTAACACACACACACACACACACAGAAATTGGAAAAGCAAGAGGAGAATTCAGTAGAAGATGGAGCTCTTGTACACCCTGCCCCTGACTTATACCAACGAGGTGAACCAGAGGATGAGTGACAGTTTGTATGACCTACACTGATGGCTGCTGCTTTACCTCCACCCTCCAATTCAGAGTGACCCAGTAGCTCACCATCCGTGGAAAGATACAGGGAAGGGAAGTCAGGGAAGTGTAGTTGAACCTAGCCAAGAGGAAGCAATACAAAGCCACTATTGTGTCTCTTCACGTGTGTCTTAAAATGCGTTTCCATCTGTCCTCCATGCATAGTGTTATCAGGCATATATAAATATAGTTTTTGTTTTGTTTTGTTTTTTCCTTTTCTCTGACTCTCTATCTTTTCTTTCTTGCATCTTTGCCTCTTGGCCTCTTGCCTGTTTGTCTCACTCTGTTATGATCAAGAGACTAAATTACTTTTACAATTTTTTTAGTTCATTTAGCGAATATATTTTTACGGTCTCTATTCTTAACATTCAAATACAGGGCGACTTAGATTTATTTCTAGAAAAAATTAAATCAACTTAAAAAAAAGTGGCTGTCCCTAGATTAATGTTTTCTGTGAGTAAATAGCCCTGGTGGGAAGAGTCTGATCAATGTGAAAAGTGATCGATGCCAAGCTGTAATGGGTGCCTCGGAGCTCTGACAGCTGCTGTGCATCACCTCTGGCCACTGCTGCGTTTGACTGGCCAGTACCCCATCTGGTTCTTAAAGAGTACTCACCACCTCATTTCACTGTTCTGCATTTTTTGATATTAGAGAATGCCTCAGGCAGTCAGAAGAGGTAGCTGCCTCCAAAATTAAGGGATCTCTAGAAAGTATTCTTTTCCAAATTTTTTCTAGAGACCTTTTGCAACCATCATCCATTTAGAGCAATTACCAAATTAGCAAACATACAGTTGCGCAAGTGGATGTTATTATTTTGTCACCTTCCCATGTGGACCAGACGAATGGGACATTTTTCTTCTGTAGCCTAAACGTGTGAGAGTTTGATTTTGGGAGAAGGGTCATTGGAAATACCAAATGTTGCTTAGTGTGGTGTTAGGGACATTGACCAAGAGGGAAGATTTGGGCTTGCTGGAGAACAGCAGAGAGCAGCAGGGTACTTGGATGGAGAGAAATAAATGTCAGGAGATAGGCAAGATGGGAGAGTCCTAACAAATTTTTTGTGCATCTTAGCTTAATAAGGATGGGCCCTCTACTGCTCTGTATCTTCAAAAACTCTCACATCTGAAACCTGTGATCGGTTAGGTGGATCTGGGTCTTGCCTATGGGTATAGGTCCAGGCCCTCTCCAGGCAGAAGGGGTAATGAAGACCTTAGTTCAGGACAGAGGATCATTCATGACAGGTGGGCTTCTCCCTCAGGTACACATAAACTACACACACATACCCACCCACAAAACCACCTTGGAAAGGGGCGAGTTATAATTATCATATTGATATCTGATGTTGCTACAGAATTTCAGAATTTACAGAGTGTTCATTATTTCAGAATGCCAAGAGTAAGAGGTTAGTGACCGCAGTTAGGAGGAGTGTGGAGAGAGTAGTTAAGAAAGAACAAGGAGATAAACAGGGAAGAAATGCCCCGGGATGGGGAGTACCTAGAAAGTAAGAAACAGAGAATGCAGTTAACTGAGGGAATTCGTTACGTTATCACAAATCTAATCAACCGATGAGTGATGTATTTTGTAGATGCTCCTAGGCATCTTGAAAAGAGATGCAGCAGATTGGAGAGTACTGAGATTTCAGTCTAGACTACAAAATTAATTAAGACTATTTGGGAAAAAATAGGTCAGAGATTTCAGAAAAGGACAGCTATGCAGGCAGCTTTTATTAAGCTTTGCAGGGTTGGGAATACTGATGAAGGCCCACATGTGTTTCAAACTGTTCTTTGGCTACGGAGACGCAGAGCTGGACAATCAGTGGGCTCTCTCCTCATTCAGCATTCAGGATCTCGGTGGGGGCAGGGAGTCATCAATTTAAGCAGCCTGGGGAGCAGATGCCTGGCTATGCATGCAGAAACAAGAATAGTCCCAACTGACCTCAGTGACACAGCAGTCATATGACTCTGCCTAGACTGCCCTGTGAAGTCTGAGAAGACAGCATTGTGGGTCCCCCCCACACCAAAACACACACTGCCCCAGAAAGCGGACATCAAAGGTGAGAAAACTAACCACCACCTGTTCTCTCAAAGGATTGACATCACTTAGTTCCTCCGGAGTCATCTTGTGTAGATTAAATGCCTTCAGCACTCCCCCCCCTCCCCAGTTTGTGGTAGTTATATCAAAATTAGGATGATTCTGATCTTAGCAAGGAAGTTGTTCTCTCTTCTCTAGGGTTTTCATATTCATTGCTATTCCCTTCAGTGCCTCTTTCCAGGCATCCTTGACAAGTAGTAGTGGAGTATTCAGAACAATGGACTTCATGAGACTCTTCTCAGATTTGCTGTGACCTTCTCTGTCTCTGTGTGTCCCTGATGCAAGAGAGAAGAAAATAAATAAAAGGACATGCCTTCCATTCTCACTGTGCCCGTCATGGTTTCCTCATCTTTAGCACAAGGTGACCAAGCTGCATTGTGTCCAGGTCTACTTGAGTTTTGACAACGTGACAGAAACAAATTTGATGCCTTTTGTAAGAACTCACAGACTTTTTGTATTAAGCACTTTTCTTTTCTTTAAAATTACTAGCAGATAGGTTCAACATTTTGGAGACCTCCAAAACATGAAGATAAAGCTTTATTCAAATATGAAGAATTTTGAAGAGCTTTGGATGTGTCTCTTTCAAGTCAGTAATTCCATTAGAGAGACAGGTACCAGTGCACAGCCTGTCAATAAGAAGTGGATGGATGTTGAGAGGGCATGGAAAAGGTGGGGCTGTGCAGAAGTTGTAACACAAAGATGAGCTAGCAAAATGCTAGCTTCTCTGTTATGGCTGGGAAGTGCCTGGGTCCAGGGGGTGTGGTAGAAAATCAGGATGCTGCCCATTGATTGTCCCTGCAGGAATGTGTAAAAGTCAGGTCATATGAAGCTTGGGGATCTGAAGACCAAGTTCAGGAGACAAACTGCCTTTCACACTGGTGAGCTAGGGCCAGAAAGTTGGTAGAGCCAATAGGGTGGAAATGCTATCACAATCATATCTTCCTCAGTTAGAGTCCCAGAAAAGGAGCTCTTCCTGGAATTCAACCTTATACTAAATTGCTTAGGACAGACACCTAGGAGTTTTAAAATGAGTTTCACTGTACAGTATGGAGGTTCCTCAAAAAGTTAAAAATACTACCTACCCGACAAGCCAGCAATCGCACTACTAGGTATTTACCCCAAAGGATACAAACACAGTGATTCAAAGGGGCACATGCACCCCAATGTTTATAGCAGCAATGTCCACAATAACCCAAATATGGAAAGAGCCCAGATGTCCATCAACAGAGGAATGGATAAAGAAGAGTGGTGTGGATATAGATAGATATACATATACATATACATTTACACAAAGAAATATTACAGTCATCAAAAAGAATGAAATCTTGCCATTTGCAATGACGTGGATGGAACTAGAGAGTATTATGCTAAGTGAAATAAATCCATCAGAGAAGGACAAACACCATATAATTTCACTCATATGTGGAATTTAAGAAACAAAACAGACGCACATAGGGGAAGGGAAGGAAAAATAAAATAAGATGAAAATTGAGAGGGAAGCAAACTGTAAGAGACTCATAACTATAGGGAACAAACAGAGTTGCTGGAGGGGAGGTGGGTGAGGGGAAGGGATAATTGGGTGATGGGCATTAAGGAGGGCACTTGATGTAATGAGCACTGGGTGTTGTATGCAACTGATGAATCACTAAATTCTGCCTCTGAAACTAATAAAAAAAAAGGTTTTGCTATATAGGAAGAGGATATGAGTTCCTTTGGGATCACACATTACATTGTGTCTTCGTAGATGCTTGATTAGATCATGTCTACAGGCAAAATTCTTTTCACTGAAACCTACAAAGAAGAGAAAAAAGGGCAACAGTATTATTTTTCCTTCATCTCTTTATATTCATGATGTTAAGGGACAATATATAATTAACTTTAATCTGGTATGACTGTCTGGGGACTAGCCATTATTTCAGGGATAGGCCTTATTTGGATTTGGTTTATGTGTTCAATCTTGTACTGCACAGTTTAGGGAGGAGATATAAAAGTCAACTGAGTAGGCATATTATTGACTTATTTTGCCATGTTATCCATGATCATATTTCTGTTGTTTCTTTTTTCTTATAATTATGCTCATTAGAGAGATTCTGAAAAGTACAGAATATAATTTAAAAATCATATTACCAATAGTTTCACCACAAGAGGCCATTGCTAGTAACATCTGGAGACATTGCTTTGAAGTTGTTTTCTTTGGCTTTGCAAATCATAGAACATATTATTAACAAATTTTTAAAATTTTTTAAATGGGCATGATCCTTATTTCCCTTTATTGAAGAGGGCTGTAATAAACCAGTGCTGATTCTTAGTGATTTAAAGTAGACCAAACTTGTCTCTGCTGTCTCTGATATTTTCAGATTTACCTGTCTGACTTTCCTACTCTAAGTGCCTCATATGGTGGAGCTTTTGTCCACCCTTCCCATTACATCACATATGCTACTGGGCCTCCAATTGGCTTGTAGTTCCTTTGAAGATAACCCCCACCCTCAATCCATACTCCAGCCCCAACCTTCAGTAACATATTCAAATAGGGATTTTTAAAATACCCAGAACCCCTTGACATCAAAATTTGCACATCTGATTCACTAATGACTGAGGTAGATTGAGAGGTCCCCAAATCCTACTATGTTGTATTTAATGTCCCTATCTGGAACTCCATATGGGATGATTAGAAAATGTTCACAACATTGGTGCTTCAGAGAGGGTCTACCTCCCTCTTTCCCTTTTACTTTTAAATTTTTAAAAAGATTTTATTTATTTATCTGACAGAGAGAGAGCACACAAGCAGGGGGAGGGACAGAGAGAGAGAGAGAGAGAGAGAGAAGCAGGCTCTCCGCTGAGCAGGGAGCCTGATGCGGAGCTCGATCCCAGAACCCTGGGATCATGACCTGAGCCAAAGGCAGATGCTTAACCAACTGAACTACCCAGGTGCCCCAACCTCTTTCCCTTTTAGAGTTAACTAAGCCTTTAATTTAGAACTTGTTTATGAAGATATCTTATTTCTATTTGGGAATGTGTGTATTTTCTCTTGTTTCTCTTCTGTGAACAATATCTTGTCATCTTGCTGGGTCTGTGTCCCAGTCCAGTGAAGGAGTTTAGCTAGTGTCTGGTATCCAGTGAGACTGTGCCACAGGAACAAGGTTTAGCCAACAAATCCAGGAGTCCCTTGATTCCTCTCTTTCTCTCACCTGCCCACCTCACATGCTCGTACACACATGCCCTTCTAATCCATCAGCAAGCTCAATCAACGAAGACTTCAAAACACGTCTATAATTCAGCACAGTTTTCTCTATCCACTATCACTGTCCTTGTCCAAGCTCCTGTCGGGAACAATTGTGAAAGACTTTGAAATGAGCAAAAAAGATTACCAGATGTTTAGTCTAGCACATTTTTTCCTGGTCATCTGTGCCTTTTATAGTTTTTTTGAAGCTATTTTACAACTCTTTTAAATTGTAAAAAACTGATAGTAATGCATATGATTCTTATTCATAACAAATGCAATTGGTTGTTGCCTTGTGAATATTGGCCGGTTTTGCATCTATTGGTTTTGAAATTAATTTCAGCATTGCAGATTGGTAATACATGTGTGTTCTTCGACTTCTTTTTTGGATTAGTTGTAACATCTTACTGGTTTCTTCATTAATTAATGAATTAAATACCATCTTTGACATATGTTCATTTTGTTTGTATGAGAGTCATGGTTTTATCTTAAACATTATTCTTGAACACCATTTTCAATTCCTCACTGGATTATATTAGTCTTCTAACTTGTTTGACTATTTTCTCTCTGTTCTCCTTCAGATATTTCTCCATTCAGCAACTTGAGTGATCTATTCAAAAATTAAAACCAGGCCATCTTGCTTCTCAGCTGAAAAATTTCCAAAGGCTTCTTATTATTCTTATAATAAAATCTAAACTCCATAGCATGGTTTACAAAACCCTAAAGGATCTGAAATTTATAATCTCTCCAACCTAATCTAATGTCCTTCCCCTGATTTTTCACCACACTTCAGCTACACTGGTTCCATTTCTGTTCCTGAAATGTTTCAAAACTTTTTCCATCTCAGGACCTTTGCACTTGTTTATCTCTGCCATGTTCTATCTTAGACATTTGCCTGGTTGACTCAGTGTCATTGCTTAGGTCTCAGCTTCTTTCCCAGATTCCTGTGAGAGCTTTTGGTCTCATTTTCTTCTTCAGAAAAGCTTGCCCTTGTTCATCTTTATAAAATCGGCTCCTGCATTTACTATTTATTTTGTCCTATTTATTGTAATCCATATTGAGCTTACTTATTCCTTTTCTCATCTCTGTTTGATACCCCCACTAGAAAAGAAGACTCAATGAGTGGATGAAATGTGTGGTCATATTATCTGCTTGATTACCATATATATTTCATATAATAAGGAGTATTTGTTGAATAAATGAAAAATGAGTGCCACAAATTACCAGGGGAGGAAGAAGTCCTTGAATTTCAGAGGCAGAGATCTGGGGACAGATAACTGAGAAAATGGAGGTAAGTTCCAGACAAATGTTAACCAGGAAGATGGTGTGTTTCATGATGACCAATAAGCCAGGTATAGGTGTGGATATATCCAGGAATAGGAACAAGTAAGGGTACAATGCCCAGATATGAGTATAATAGTCTTTGGAAGAATAGATAATCCATCTTTTATCTACTTGTTAGTCATATATATTTAGTGTAAGGTCCTAGCCCTTGTTGTTTAGGGACTTTGGTAGAAATTCAATAATTACCCCCAATCTCATGAATGTAGTAATTTTATTAACTGCATTTTTAGAACATATTGATATATAATTAATGCTGGATGAATATATAATGAGTGAGTAAATACCTTGTAGGTGAATATAGTTAATAGAGAAGGGGATAAAGAAGATGCTTTGATATACTGATGATATTTGAACTGATATGGGGAAATGAAATGTTGCTTTAAGAGTAGTTTGAATAACAAGTGCTCATTGTCCACCAATCTTTCTCTTATTCTCTTATTCCAAGTCCTTCATGGTCTTGTTCTCGTCTTCAGGTGACTCCTTCTTCTTCTTCTTCTTCTTCTTCTTCTTCTTCTTCTTCTTCTTCTTCTTCTTCTTCAGATTTATTTATTTATTTTAGAGAGAGCATGCATGTGAGTGTGGGGAGGGGCAGAAGGAGAGAATCTTCAAGCAGACTCCCCACTGAGTGCAGAGCTCAATATGGGGCAGTCCCACAACCCACAAGATCATGACCTGAGCCGAAACCAAGAGTCAGATGCTTAACTGACAGAGCCACCCAGGCACTCCACCTTTCATCTTCTAATCACTTTATTTTTTTCTACTGATCTCCTATTTCTTTTCAGTATATTTTACTTTTTATTGGCATTTCTCTACTGCCTTCACCTTCTCCAGAAAATCAAGGTGGAAGGGTCTGAAAGCCTCATGTGTATCTTACTTGTTCTATTGAGATTTTTGAGAAGAACATATACATTAAGGACCATAAGTTGATGATGTTAGTGATGCTGATATTTTAATGTTTAGTGAAACATCATTAAGACATTAAAGCCTCCAGACCATGAAAATTGAGCATTGACCATGAAATTATGATTATAGGTAATGGAAGAAATTAGATGCCTCTACTTGGATTCTCCAGAAAGTAGAGCCTGAACCAAAAACTTAAGTTGTCATACTTCATTGGGAGAGTGACATCCAAGGTGATGAAGAGAGGACCAGGTAAACAGGGAAGGAAGGAGAGCAGAACTAAGATGCATTATGAAGTTGACCAGTGCTATAGGTGACTAGTTGTTTGGCTGCCAGGTCTGCCTAAAGAGGCATACGAAATGAATCTCACGATTACCCATGTAGGGAAATAAAAGGGAAAGCAAATCTATCAGCTTACATTCCCCCTTAGTCATCGGATCACCCATGGGATGATAATTTTTCAGCATTTTCAAGCGGTACATTTGTGAATGTCAAGAGGATTCCAGTGGGCTCACTATTACAATGTCATTTAAAAAGCTCCTGGGCAGGAAGTAAGTGATGTGTTGTGCAGATCTGAGGTGAGGCACCACCATGCTGCCCTGGTATGAAGGTCCAGGCGGCCAGAGTAAGAAACGGGTGAGACCAAGAGAACTTGAAGGGGTGTAAATAAATGTTTAAAATACAGGGAAGTAGCAACATTAAAAAAGGGTAGGGGAGAGACAGAAGACAGGGAACAAGACAGAGAACAATTAACCAGCTGAGTGAACCGTATAGAATGCAATCCGTCTTTTAAAACCTCAGACCCTTCGACTGTGAAATGATGAAACTAATGTTGGCTAACAGTGAAATCATGCAATGATTTTTAGAAACACTAATGCTTAGGTCCCACCTTCAGATATTCTGATTTACTTTGTCTAGTGCAACCCAAGCATTGGAATTAAAACAAAACAAAATAAAACAAAAAAACTGCCTAGCTGATTCTCATATGTAGGCAAGATTGAAAATCTTCATTTAGAGCCTCTAAGGGCCCATTCAGTTCTTTTTTTTTTTTTTTTAAAGATTTTATTTATGTGACAGAGAGACAGCCAGCGAGAGAGGGAACACAGCAGGGGAGTGGGAGAGGAGGAAGCAGTCTTCCAGCCGAGGAGCCTGATGTGGGACTCGATCCTGGAATGCCGGGATCACGCCCTGAGCCAAAGGCAGACGCTTAACGACTGCGCTACCCAGGCACCCCGGGCCCATTCAGTTCTAATGCATTATTATTCCATCTGCTATTTTAAAAACTTTTTTTTTTTTTAAAAGTAGGCTTTGCACCCAGCGTGAAGCTCAATGCAGGGCTTGAACTCATGACCCGGAGATCAAGACCTGAACTAAGATTGAGAATCAGACACTTAACCAAATGAGTTACCCAGGTGCCCCTTTAAAAACTTCTGAGGAGAAATATTCTCCAACCATGTTCAGCCAGATGTGTCTTATAAGAACTTTCAAATCCAGCAAACTTACTTTCTTCCTTTTAAGAACCATATCTCAATTAAGCAGATGATTCTAGATTCCTCAATTTTAGGTGAACTATAAGTTAAATTAATTATTTCAGTGGGCCTTTGATTAATATGTTTTTGTTTCTCTGGAATAACTCTGTTGCAATTTCTATTGGCTGCATAGTATGGTTCTGCAGAAAGTCTGCCTGGTGATCTTCCCCCTTGCCAAATTCTTTTGGAGAAATTGCTGATTGGAAACTCTTTCTTCCTCTTTTGCAATAATTGGACTGATTTTCAGTTACTTGTCTCTAAAAATATGAAATACTAAGTAGACATAAAATATTTTTAAATATAAAATATATATAAGGTATAAAGAAGGAAGATGTAAAAAAAAAAAAAAAGTCCATGCATCCACTACCCATTTTAAAAACAAAAAATTAACCCAAAATTCCTTGTGCAGATGCCCTTGCACTGTAATTTATTCTATTACGATCACTCAAAGGTAGCCTCCACCATGAATGTGATGTATGCATGTGATAGAGAGGGAGAGAGAGGCAGAGAGAGAAACAGAGACCAAGATGGAGAAGAACAGGGGGTGGGGGTGGGGGAGAAGGTCACTGCATGAGGCATTTATGACCACTACTAAAACTTATGTACACAAATTTTCCCACATTTTAGACAGAACTCAACTATGTAGTCCCACCCAGATGGCAGTATGCCCAGTATGAAAATAAAGTGGTTTGCAAAACACATGACATATTCTCCGCTATACCATGATATTTTGATGAACATTCAAATTGCTTTCCTTTATTACAATAGAGCTGTTATAGACATTTTTTATAAGTCTCTCAGTGTCCATGTGCAAGAATTTCTCTTAGTAGCTTTTGAACATTTTTTTTTACCATAACTCAGTGTAAGAAATGTATTTTACATCATCCCCCAATGTAAACATATTCCCATATAAACACTTAAAACTGGAGGGAATTTTCACCAAGAAATAGTTATCCATTATTCTCTAAAAAAATCACCAATTTAGAGTTCTCAATTTCTATTGCTTTTAACCTGTCTAAATTTTAATACTAATTCTCCTTGATCAGAAAGAACTGAAGGCTGATCCTGAGATGTTACATTTTTTTCTTCTGGATTCATCAGACTTTTCAATTATAACTTTCCCATGAAAAACAACTCACTTATTTCTGAACATTAGATTTTTTTCCCCCACATTTCTCTTTTTACCAAAATCATCTGATCTCTTCCCTGAATCTGGGTGGGGGCTATGAATGAACCAACCTAAATGAAGGAGTTTGCTCAGGTCTCATTGGACAACACTGATTTCATGATCACAGCCTATTTCATTATTAGGTGTTTTTTTTTTTCTCAATTTTGTCAGGGTAGGAAAAATGCCATATTGCTTTAATCTGAATTTCCTGTGGAATATATAAGGTGAACTTTTTGTTTTCAAAATGTTTGTGGACCACTAAATATGTATATGGATGTATTTATATGTATGCGTTTTAATTATAAATTTCTTATAGAGTCCTTTGCCTTTCCCTTTTTTTATTAAGTCCTCATATTTTTCCATATTTTGTGAGCTTTTTATATAAACTTAACCATTAATATTTAAATGTAAAAATAGGTATATTTTATGTTATATGCAATTTCACTATATATGTAATATATAACATGCATGTATGCATTTCTTCATTTTATGAAGACCAGGACAGAACTATAATTAAAAATTATTAATGAGGAACTAGTAGGAAGATCAGTTGGAAAAAAAAGTGAAACTGGGTGCTGAGACAAATTGGGAAGTCTTTGCATTAATCCATAAGAAAAGGAAGTAAAATGTGAAATGTAGAAAAGAGGAAATAATAGAAGTTCCAACTGAGTATTTTCCAAGAAGTTTTGGCAGTTAATTTACTGCCCGTAAGAGATGTTACCAATGTCAATTGTAAGTTATTGCGTCTGTTGTCTGGGAGGAAGGTGCTGCCAAAAAGAGAAATGAGAGTTGGTATAAGGAGTGGTTTTATGGCGGAAATGATCGGCTTGGGAGATTTAAAAAGTATAAAGAAGCAGAAAAAGTTCCCATAACCCTAGAGGGCAACTGATACTAAGATTTTAATGTATATCCTTTTATTTTTTTATTATTTTTTATTATGTTATGTTAGTCACCATACAGTATATCCTTAGTTTTTGATGTAGTGTTCCATGGTTCATTGTTTGCGTATAACATCCAGTGCACCATGCAATATGTGTCCTCCTTACTACCCATCACTGGCCTATCCCAATCCCCTACCCCCTTCCCCTCTGAAGCCCTCAGTTTGTTTCCCAGAGTCCACAGTTTCTCATGGTTCATTCTCCCTTCTGTTTACCCCCCATTCATTCTTCCCTTCCTTCCCCTACCGATCTCCCTGCTATTTCTTACGTTCCATAAATGAGTGAAATCATATGATAATTGTCTTTCTCTGCTTGACTTATTTCACTTGTATATCCTTTTAGTCTACTCAAAGTATACTTTACAGAGCTGTTATTTTAAGTACAACGTTTAAAACCATTTTTACATTTAATGAGTATATCTTCATGTTAAAAAACATTTTTTATAAATAGCTATTTAAACATGTGCACCATAGTCTTATATAAATGTACCATTTCCTTAATTTTGGACAGTTTGATTCGCTTCAATTTGCCATTATTTTTTAAAGAAGGTGGCATAATCTGAAATATTTTTGTGTACAATCTTAATTAAATTTTTGTTTATTACCTAGAATAGAGTCTCAAAAATGTTATTATTATAACAATTAGGTGTGTTTTAAGCAATTTGTTACATGGCTTCTCCTCTCAGAAGAACTATGCCAATGTATATTCCCCCAAGCAGTCGGAATACCTGCTTACCATACCTTCGTCTACACTGAATACTCACATTAAAACAAATGGACAAAAGCAAGGAAAGAAAACTGCTAATTTAACATGTGAAAAACAAAATAGCATCACATTGTTGCTTTACTTTTTATTTATTTTTTCACCTATTCAGAAACTCTGAGCTTTTAACATGTATGTATGTATGCATGTAGTGTGTGCATATGCATATGTAAAAACTGTTTATTTTGGCTATTTATTGAAACTCAGTATTTTAAAATATGTTTATAAGTATTTTTTTGTATATCAGGGATTTCTTTTTTTACTTTAATATTTTTTTGCAAGTACATTTTCCCATTTGTTAAGGAGTGTTACGTTTCAATGTGTTGATTTTTATGGAATTCCTTAATGTAGTTAAAATATTTATCAAAGAAGTAAAATAGTAGGAGGCTCAGGAGATCCTTGGGTCAGCAAGTGGGCAATAGGCATTTGAAGCCCCACAGTAAAGGATAGGAACATGAAAAATGTTGTCTGTGGATTGCCTAGTATGTGGTGTAAGCACTTAATAAATATTTGTTGGCTGATTGCTTCTAAATCCCGCCTAGAATTTGTCTTACATCTGTCTCTACTCCGGTCAAGATATAGTAATGAATTTCTTATATTCAGTGAGGGCAAAGCATTTCTGTAATTTACAAGTAGGTACAAATTAAAAATCTTTCTGCTTCCATACTTTGAGTCCCAGTGTTGCCAGACCTAGATAAACTTTGGCGGATCATGTTCTTAGCCATAACAAAAGCCTATGGCTTTGTCTCTTTTCAACGTAGTGTTAAAATTTCCTGGCATAGTTGTGTCTTCATATAACATAGAAGCAGGAAAGGGAGCCATGGCTTTTGAGGCTGGGCAATATTTTAATAATAGTACCCTCTGCGTAGATGAGGCAAAGGGGAATATCACCAAGAGACTTCTTGGTACAGCCAATAGCTTTGTGTTCTCTCCCACGTTATACTGTATTTGAAAGGGATAAAGGTTTGCCTCAGATGGTTTTAACTCTTTATAAATAGGCTGCTACACTGTACTCGATGGCAAGTTTTAGTTAGTATGATGAACCCAGCCTTTCTGCTACTGAGCATTTAGGGTCATTCTTAGATCTGGACTAGAATTCATCTCCAGCCTTCTAAGATTCTTGTGGTGGATGATTGCAAAAAAACACAA
Organism: Ursus maritimus; assembly: GCF_017311325.1. Taxonomy (NCBI): domain Eukaryota; kingdom Metazoa; phylum Chordata; class Mammalia; order Carnivora; family Ursidae; genus Ursus; species Ursus maritimus. Next base: position 32,772,758 of record NW_024423897.1, read on the forward strand.
AAAACAAAAAACAAAACAAAGCAAAACAAAACCCCAAAACCTAATTGTGTGAGATATAAGTGGTTTTTCTGGTATTTTTTCCATCTTCACAATTGATTATGCACCAAGAAATGGCTGCAAGTGTACACTAAGGGGTATACCCGAAGGGGTGTGTGCTCAAAAACAATCCACCTGACAGAGTCTTGATTCCACCACTCTAGTGACTTCAGGGAAGCTATCTTACCTCTTCAACCTGGAGTTCCGTCATTCTTAAAATCATCTTGTGACAAGTTCCCTCCGGTATCAAAGCTCTTGCATCCTGCAGTCTTGTTTTCTCAACCCTGGGCCTCTGCAGATCCTTTATTCTTCTCTGAGTCTCTCGGTCCCACAACCATTTGACATTTTCTGGGTCTCCCACATTCCTCGTACAGGCCTTGGGGAAATGGAAGTGTTGCCATGTCCTAAAGTATCTATCCATTTCCCTCTTTGAAATCTGGACTTATGGTACTGGTGGTGTTGTATATAAGGCACCAGCCTGTGTAGGGGACAACTCCCTCACAATGTAGGCCCATTGTCTTCAGGTGCCCCTTTCTGTATTGAGAACTTTCCATGGGCCCCCAAACCCTTACAGATTTCAAAAGGGGCAAAGTGACCATGGTGGTATTTGTCCTTCGTGCTCTAACTCTTATTATCTTCCTGAATCTTTCATTGTTGCTCTTGCTTCCCCTCTAACCCACCTTTCCCATTTCTTCCCTAGGCTTCTGTTGTATATTTCCCCTGTGCTATCGCCTGCTAGATCTTTCTGCCTGTGTCTTCAGTCAATCAGACCTGCATCCCAATAGCTAATTGTAGGTAAAATCTAGAAAACCAGTTTATTTTCTTTAGTAACACCAAGTCTTCAAGTCTCTTCTTTGCTTTAAATTCAAAATTTCTCTTTTGAAAGTCAAATCTGAATATTAGCTCTTTGTCTTTGAATTCAGCATTTATCATCCTTAAAGTAAATGAATGCCCTGCCTGACTAAAAAAAGTTTGGTACAAAGAAGTCAAAAGAGAAAAGCATATTGACATTATTCAGTAATTTTCCTCACTGACCTTTCTTCAACTATTATTATAACTTGAATGTCTATAATTATTTAAGATATCAAATTTCAATTTTCAAAACTTGAATTTTATTTTATTTTATTTATTTTTTAATTTTATTTTTAAGTAATCTCTGCCCCCTATCTGGGGCTCGAACTTACAACCCTGAGATCAAAGGTTGCACACTCTACTGACTGAGCCAGCCAGGCACCTCCAAAACTTAAATTTTAAATGAAAGTAGTAAAGTTCTACTTGTCATTAATTAATGCACACTGGCTTTTTGATAAACTTACTGTATCATATTTGATTGGAAATGTATCTGTGCATCTGCATATAATTATTCTTTTTTGGGTAAATAACCTTCCTGAAGCTCTATTATTATTATTATTATTATTATTATTATTATTATTATTATTACTATTATTATATTAGCTTTACCAGCATATAATTTTTAGAATCTAAAATTCATCTATTTTAATTGGGCAATCCATTGACTTTGGACAAATATGTAGAGTTGTGGAACTACCACTACAAACATAATGTAAGACATTTCCTTACCCTCCGTTGCAGTCCACACTCACAGCCCCTGACAACCAGTGAACAGCTTTTTTTTTTACTATTGTTTGGCTCTTTCTAGAATTTCATGTAAATGGAACCATACTTTCTGAAATCTTTTTGTCTGGTTGATTTCAGATAGCATATGCATTGGAAATCTATTCATCTATCAACTGTTTCCTTTTTTATGCCGTGTAGTATTTCATTTAATGGATATATCACAATTTGATGAGTGTTTGGGTTTTTCCAGTTGTGGCAATTGTAAATAAAGCTACTATGAATATTCAAGTTTAAATTTTTGTGTGGAGAGATGTTTTCATTTTTCTTGGGTGACTCTGTTGGAATAGGATTTGTGGGTTTTATAGCAACTGGTATTTAACTTCTTAAGGAACTACCAAACTGTTTCTCAAGTGTCTGTTTTATTTTGAATTTCCACAAGTGATATGTGAGAGTTCCAGTCGCTCTATATCCATACTAACACTTGACATTTTCAGTCATTTTAATTTAAGCCATGGAGAGGGTACATAGTGTCCTCTCATTGTGACTAATGACTGATGATGTCAAGCATCTTTTCATGTGCTTATTTGCTATTTGTAATAAATTCTTTAATAAAACTCTGTTCAAATCTTCTTTTACTGGGTTGTTTATCTTTGAATTACATTGTAAGTGTTCTATACGTAGTTTGGGTTCAAGTATTTCATTGTAGATATGTCTTGCAAAATGTATTCTCCCCGTCTGTGTCTTGTCTTTTCATTTTCTTAACATGTCTTACAAAAAACAAAAGTTTTTTTTTCTTTAAATATCGATGAGATCTAATTTGTCAATTTTTGTTCATTTTATGATTGATTTTTTCGTGTGGCCTAAGAAATCTTTAACAAACTCAGGGTCGTAAAAATATTCTTCAGCTTTTCTTCTGATATATGGTAGTTATATAGGTTCAACTCCTAGAATTAGGTCTATAATCTATTTCGAGTTAAGTTGTATATATATAAAGTTAGGGTTGAGTTTTTGTTTGCTTGCTCTGTTTGTTTTTTTCCACATGGATATCCAAATGTTTCTGTTTAATATGCTGAAAAGACTATCCTTTCAACACAAAATTACCTTGGCATCTTTGTTGACAATTAAATGTTTATATATGTGTTAGTCTATTTCTGGACTCCCTTTTCTGATCTATTTATCAATATATGGTTATGATTATACCAATATTATACCTGACTACTATAGATTTGTAATGTCTTGAAATCATGCTGTCATTTAGTATAAATCCTTCAGCTTTGTTATTATTTTCAAAATTGCTTTGGCAATTCTAGAACTTTTGTATTTCCATATAAATTTAGAATTAGCCCATCAATTTCTCCAAAAGCCCTGCTGAGATGTCAACTGGGATTGTGTTGAATCTTTAGATCAATTTGGGAGAAATTGACATATAAACACTATTAAATCATTCTATTCATAGATATGGCTGTGTTAGCTCAGCTGTCATAACAGAACACCACAGGCTGGGTGCCTTAGACAACAGACATGTATTTTCTCCCAGTTCTGGAAGCTCAAAGACCAACATCAAGGTACTGGAAGCTTAGATTTCTGGTGATGCCTCACTTCTTGGCTTATAGCCTGTTACCCTCTTGCTGTGTCCTCACATGGCCTTTCCTTTGTGCACATTTTTGCGGGGAGAGGGCAGGAGAAGAGAGAGAGAGAGAAAGAGAGAGAGAGAGATGTTGTCTCTTCCTCTTCCTATAAGACACCAGTCTTACTGTATTAGGGCCCAAGCCTGACAACCTGTTAAAGTATTCAAACAAGCCAATCACATCTTCCCATGGGAACCAGAGGTCACTCCACTCTCTGGGTTTTATTTCTTGGCCTCAGGAAATCTTGAAGGCAGGAAACAGAAGGTGTTGGAAGCCCAACTGCTTGCCCATATTTTGTGAAAGCCTGAATCACATAGTTGAAGAGAGTGAGCTAGAGTACAGGAAGACAGAATTGTATGAGGACAGTAGGGATTGAAAAAGAGACACTGCCTTCAGCACTACGGCTTTGAAGTTTACCTAGGGACTCCAAAACTTAGTCTGATTGCCAATCCTGAAAAATCTTCCATCCTATACTCTCTTAATGTGATATGGAAACAGTAGTCCTTGGTTTAGATGAACTATGAAGGCTTAGTTAGGTCAGTATGGAGAAGAGACTTAAGTCTTTTTCTTAATTGAAACTTCCATTGGCCTAATGTAAGAAATAAAAGTCAGATTTAAATTGATTTAAGAAAAGTATGCTGGAGAGGATGTGGAGAAGGGGGATCCCTCCTACATTGTTGGTGGGAATGCAAGTTGGTACAGCCACTCTGGAAAACAGTGTGGAGGTCCCTTAAAAAGTTAAAAATTGAGCTACCCTATGACCCAGCCATTGCATTACTGGGTGTTTACCCCAAAGATACAGACGTAGTGAAGAGAAGGGCCATATGCACCCCAATGTTCATAGCAGCAATGTCCACAATAGCTAAATCGTGGAAGGAGCCGAGATGCCCTTCAACAGATGACTGGATTAAGAAGATGTGGTCCATATATACAATGGAATATTACTCAGCTATCAGAAGGAACGAGTTCTCAACATTAGCTGCAACATGGACGGCACTGGAGGAGATAATGCTAAGTGAAATAAGTCAAGCAGAGAAAGGCAATTATCATATGATTTCTCTCATCTATGGAACATAAGAACTAGGAAGATCGGTAGGGGAAGAAAGGGATAAAGAAGGGGGGGTAATCAGAAGGGGGAATGAAGCATGAGAGACTATGGACTCTGAGAAACAAACTGAGGGCTTCAGAGGGGAGGGGAGTGGGGGAATGGGATAGACTGGTGATGGGTAGTAAGGAGGGCACGTATTGCATGGTGCACTGGGTGTTATACGCAACTAATGAATCATCGAACTTTACATCAGAAACCAGGGATGTACTGTATGGTGACTAACATAATATAATAAAAAAACATTAAAAAGTAATAAATAAATTAATTAATTTAACAAAAGTAAAGATATTTAAATTTCTTGAATATATGAGTTTATGGTTTATATTTTCTAAAATTGCCAGATTGTTACACATGCTTGGACTGACTAATGAATAAGTAGTCGCTGGCCATTGAGTCAAAGTCTTACAGTTCTACAGAAGTGATAACAGAAACCCCTGGTGTCACCAAAGTGAGGGATTATGTATCCATTTATTCCTTCTCAATGAATACAAGTGTGGGAATTCATGTGTGACCATCCACAACTGTTCGCAGCAACAAATAAACTAAGATACTACAAGGTGAAACCCTAGACCCCTATAAACTGGGATCCAGTTTTGGTGATGCATGGAGTATCTCTGTTACCACCGGTATTGTTTTCTTTATAAGTATGAAAACTTTATTTCAAGTGACAGGTGGTTGGAAATGCTACTTTTGTTTTTGGCAAAGGCTTGTAAGGCCTAGGCAGGAGAGAATGTTTTGGATACTCAGTTCAGAACCTAACCTCCACAGAAACCATGTCTGTCAATCAACATATACCACTTTGTCATGCTTCGCTTGTCACCACTTTGAGATGCTTCTTTCTTGGTTTTGAAAAATCTTATCAAACAACAAAAAAAAGTTAGCTAAACAATTATAGTATGCCCAATAAAAAGCTCTAGACAGTGTTTTCGCTAGGGCTCCTATCTCCGATGGCTACCTTTCTCCATCTGGCAATTGAATGAATACTGTGTTATGAAAAGAGACAACTGTACTGGCGTTTTAGATTCCAAAGCCATTACGCAATTTGTCACAGAGTAAGTTTCAAGTATTAGCATTGATTTGGTGCTTTGCCTTCTATCTTTCACTATAAATATCTTCTGCCATTTTGGTGACTAGGAAAGGTCACTCTTGCTCTCTACCATTCCTCATCGTTCCACCACCTCACATAAAATAACATTTTTATACTTCCTGAAGTTTTTCCAGATTTAGTCTCATCAAATTGTAATCTTTGATTATCTTCATACAAGCGTGAATAAAATGTGACAATCAAGATAATCTAAGTGTCATATTTGGTAGGTCTTTCATCGATGTTTAAGCTTAACAAGAATATGTTTCTGGAAAATTTTGAATGCATAAAACCTACAAGTTATTATATTCTATGGTTCCAAGACAATTTAGAGTTCATGGTTGTAATGAAATGAACCCAGGACAATAGTCAGAAGGCCTGGCTTTGTGTCCTGGTTTCACCAGTTCCTATCACTGTGATCTGTTGTTGTTGTTGTTTTTTGAAATTTTCCTTTCCTTTTCTTTTAAGATTTATTAATTTATTTTAGAGAGAGAGAGAGCACAAGTGGGAGGGGCAGAGGAAGAGGGAGAGAGAGTCTCAAGCAGACTCCATGCTGAGGCAAGAGCCTGAGGGTGGTGGGCTCCATCTCACCTGAGATCATAACCTGAGCTGAAACCAGGAGTCGGATGCTTAACGGATTGAGCCACCTAGGCGTCCCTCTTTTTTTTTTCATTGAAGTATAGTTGACGCACAATGCTACATTAATTTCAAATGTACAACACAGTTGTTCAACATCTCTGTGTGTTGCACTATGCTCACTATGAGTAGCTACCATCTGTCACCATACAACACTGTTGCAATACCACTGACTATATTCCCTATGCTGTGCCTTTTATCTCCATGACTTATTCATTCCATAGCTGGAAGCCTATACCTCCCGCTGCCCTTCACCCATTTTGCCCGTCCTTCCACCCCCTTATCAATGTGATCTTAAGTATATTTTCTATGAGCTTCTTTTTCTGTATTCGTGCAATGGAAATTCAATCCTTGCCTTTCTAATCTTACACTTTATTGTGAGAATCCAAGAAGATAATGAATGTGAAGATGTTCTGTAACGAGTGAAGTGTTCTATAGATTTGGATTATTATCTGCTTCACAGCTGTCCTTTCATAGATGAGCCCTGGTTTCTTAGTCATCCAAGGTCAAATAAACAACTCTGAGAAATAGAAAGTTTTAATATAATATTTCTGAAGCACTCTGATAAGCCCTCTGGATTTTCTCCACTTTAGATTGTATATTCTTGTCCCTATACCCAGGTCTGGTCATGTAAAAAGTAAGTAAAAGATCAATCATTTTTACAGTGCTTAAGTATATCTTTCATACCATGATTGCTTCCAGTTAACCACTTGCAGCTAAAAAAAGAAATGAATTTTGAGGGACGTATGTGATTTTTAGTTGCAAGCATAAACACACTAATTCCCTAGGCTCCCTGAATATAGCAAAGTCATGTCAGGTCTCGGTAAACTATGGAAGATGCCATTGCTATGATTTCATGTGATCTTTAAGAGGTTTCCTTTTTGTTTACTTTGTTTAATAGAGGACGATCTCTCTCAACTCTCTTTACTGTTAAATCTACACTACTTAGAATACGACCTAGGGTATATTAGGGCCCAGTGGATATTTATTGAATAAATGCTTTTATAATGAGAACTCAAATAATCTACTATTACTAAAAGTCATTTATGTGTGTTTGGAAAGAATGTGGTTGATAGATTAAAATATATTGTGTATCAACAATTGTATAAATGACAACTGGGAGACGTATAGGAAAAAACCCTTTCTTGGAGTTTCTTTTTTGATGTCCAGGCAGGGGGGAGATGGAGTGAGGAGAGCATTGAGAGCAAAGAACAATGAGAATCCAAGTTTTATTGAGAAAAGGAGCAAAATTTATGCTGTAGCCTCAGGCAGCAAAGGATTCTTGAAGGAGGTAGAACATACAGGATCATGTCAGTATCGTAACTGGCAATAGAAAAAATTATAGGAGACCATTTGTGATACAAGACGTTTAAACAAAGAAAACAGACTGAAGATATGATGACAACCTAGAGAGGGGCACATGCAGAACTCTAAAAAAATAATTTCCCAAATGTATGTATATGTATATATAATCAATTATGTGTGTGTGCATGTATATACCAAAGTGATTCTATTCTCTGTATGAACTCTCCACCAATATGCAAAGGCAAAACAATATTAAGTTACTTTCTTGGTTTCCTGTTTTTCAGGAAGGACAGGAGCTCATCTGATAGAGTGTGTATGGCCTTCCTTTGAAATCAAATTCTGGCTCAGCTGGTTACCTGAGCTCTTGGAACCTCAGTCGCCTCATCTCTAAAATGCAGATAATAATGATGATGGGATTTATCGAGGTACTTAAATTTGTAAGTACCCAGCCTAGTGGCTTGACATGTGATCTTTCCTTTTCTTCCTCCCTTCCTCCTTTTCTGCTATTTAGCTTCCTTCCCTTTCTCCTTCCCTTTTCTTTCCTCTTTGCCTCCCTCCTTGAAGAAAAAGAAGTCCTTCTGTATTTAAAAGAACCATATATACTCTGTGCATGCTAAGGGAAAATTTGATTTAACCTGAATTTATTAAACGTCAAAATCTCTAATATTTGGTTGGGTATCCCTCGGTTGGGAAGCAAAAGCAAAATATGATGTGATCCCTTAACAGTATTTTGGGGGAGTTGAGATTTACTCACATGACACAAAGAGCCAGAAGTAAATGGTAAAATGGTAAACTAAATATAGGCAAGCACCATATAGTAAAAGAAAAATTTCTGTGACCAGGTGAGGAAGGAGAATGACTAATCATACTTACCGGTTACAGTCAAAAGAACTGGGACTACCAAGTTTGGGCAATCTTTCTGGGAAATCTGCTGCTTCTGCAGAAAAATGAGGGAGGCAGTTTTCACAGGACTCATTGACACTGTCTCTGTACCACACTTATAAATAAAATAAGATAAATTATTATGTTAAGTAGAGACTGGATACTTTGGAAGAGGATATATTTATTTCCAAAGAGTTATTATTATTTTTTTTAGTTCTCTGAGGTTTTAAGAATATAAATTTGCTCAATCTCAAATTTCTTGAATCTTACCCAATTTGGGAACAGGGTGTTCAGAAGATATTATAAAATTAAGATATTCCAGTAGAGAAGAGAGCGAATCAAACATAATCCTAGAGAAATAATTTCCTCAGTTTTAACCTTCATTTTGCTCTTTCCTCCAAATCCCATGCTGTTGGTCAAAACATATCAGATTAGAATTAAACGTCCTCCCGGCCCCCCTTGGGAAACTTCAACTATGTTAAAAATGTAATTAAAAATGGAAAATATGACTTTGGTGTTTTGTTAGCATCCTATCTCTGCTATAAAAATACTTGAATATATATCATCAGACCAACCATCCCAAGGAGGTATCATGCTTCTTCTTAGGGAAAATTACAGTTGCTAAACAGTCCATGTTTTGGGGGGATTTAAGAGATATGAAGGTATTAAACAGTTTTGAAAACACCTTGTTAAGAGTTTGAGATCTGACAAAATATGCGGAGACTCAGTGCACTGAGATTCCATTATCGGTAAAAATTGAAGTGAACGTATCTGGACCTTCTTTGCCAATCTAGGCTAGTTTTGGAATTCTTCTTTTTACATCTCAAGCAACAAAAAACATGGAAAGTGGTAGTGGCAGGAAGAAAATATACACAGTTTCCACTCACATAGTTTTTATTTTATGCCTTTTGCTTTAATACTGAAGCATGTATAAAATTGTTTTGGAGTCCAAACAGTGTGTCTTGTGAGTCAGCTTTTCATAAGGTATTGTAACAGGATCCTATATACCTCACAAAAGCACAGGTGTGGGATATAGATCACACACACACACACACGCACACACGCACACGGAGTTATTCAAAATGTCAGATAAAACATAAACAGATGTTTCTGGTTTAGGAATCACCATTCAGCTTGCTGATATCGCAATCCTATTTTGTAATCTGGATCCCAATGCAAATCCTGGAGGTGTCAACACTGTTAATCTGTTGGTGGTAGATGAGTTGGCAGTCTGGGCATCTGGTTAGCTTGGAGAGAAGCTAGCAGCTATACTTCTCATTAAGTGGGTACGACTTGACTTGCCACAGGGCTGGCAGGCATTTTTAAAGCTGAGTTACTTTCATAACAAATGCCAGATGCCAGTTAGATTTGTAAACATGAGCCAGGTTTCAAATAAATCTGGTTGAACTTGAAAATATTAATGTGCCCCGTTGGAAACTCTGTGTTCTTCCCATATGGCTTTCCAAAGCTTCACACATGCAGTTTAAGGAGTGAATTCCTGAGGCTCCAGGGTGGGGAGGTGGAGGGAGAGCTGGGGGCAGGGGTTGGAAGTGTGTGATTTAAAAGGAATGGAGTTGGTTCCTATAAGCCAAAGAGGCTGGGGTGCAGAGAAGGAGCACTCCTATTTCATTGGGTAAAAAAAAGAAAAAAAGAAAAAAGACTTTGTGATCCTAAAGGACCATTATGATGAAACCAAGAGTCTTTATCTCCTTTTTCTCTCAGTGCCAAGTAATAGTGGACTGGAGCTAATGAGACATGAGTTGTAGACTTTGCTCTTTTGCAAATGATCTGAACACTTCACCTTTCTTGGCCTTAGTTACCATGTACAAATGACTATAGTAATTTTTCTGACCATACTCACAGTTCAAAATTATAAAGAATAAACTGAGATAAAACTGTGAAGTTTTGTCACTCTGATGGATCTCTGGAAGATTTAGAGACACCATCATATTCTCTACAAATATCTACTTGCTTCCATTGTTATATATATTTTGAAATGCATTTTGGAATTTATTTGATTTTAAATTGTTGCCAAAATGAGATAATGCATGAGCTCACTATTGAACTTGAGTACACGCATCCTGTACTTGTTTTTCATGTATGAAAATAATTGAATAGACATGTAAAGCAGGAATTTTACTGCATAAGGAAAGAGAACAGATATTTATAAATAAAATCTTTCACAAAATGGTACACTAAGTATTGCTTTTATGAGATAGTATTTGAGGACAAGTAAATCATGGTTACATTCTGGTTTCACATTTCGTGGTTGGGTGACCTTGAGAAAGTCATCTTGGTATTATTGGCCTCAGTCTCTATATCCATACAATGGGGTTATGTTTCAAAGTTACGAAGACATATGCATGTCAACTATTTAGTATAGTTCCTGGCTCATAGAAAGCACAATATTAATGTTAGCTATTAATACTGGTTATTATTTAGAAGATAGTTTTCTGTTAAGCTTTCAAAAATTGGGCCAGCTGAATAAAATTGAATGAATATAAAATCAGCATGATTGCTCTAGCACAAAGATAAAGGAAATTGATAAATACTTAGATGGAATGTTTATCAATTCTCTTCATTCTGTTTAACACTATGCTTCAGGATTACAAAGATGAGTAAGGTATAGTCATTTTATGAAAAAGTTCACGTGCTTGGGGACACAATATGACCAGTGACTTGATAGTGCGACTGATGGAGCTGTCATGCAATTTCAGAGAAGAGACACCTGCCTCTGACGCAGCCCCATCATGAGGTAGGGATGGGAGTTCAGTGTCCAGAGACACCTCTTAGATGAGAAGATGCTTAAGCTAAGTCTCAGTGGTAACAAAGAAAAGGAGATGATTTCCAGGCAGAGAAACAGGATTGGCCAAGATGCAGAGGCCTGGGAAAGTCTGGCAGGTTCATCAATGTGAGTAAGTATCAGAATGTCTTGTAGGAATTATTGCTTTGGGAAGGTGGTGAGAGAATGGACTGTCCCAGAAAAGACACACAGTAAAGAATGTGGGCTCTGTCTTGAAGGCAGACCTTTGGCAAGGTGATTTGGAGGTGAATGAAGGAAGAGAGGAGAGGAGCATGGGCGGAAGTAAAACAACAAAACAAAACAAAGACCCAAGAAAGATGTTGCTGTGATCCAGGTGAAACTGATGATGGCATAAACTCAGGTGGTGGCAGATGAGGTGGAAACAAGTGACAGAATGAGAGAGAGAGATCAAGGTGGTGGAACCAGCTGGCATGTGAGGAAGAACGTAGGATAAAAGATGAGTCACAGATTTCAGGTTTGGTCAATTCAGAGCAAAGTAACAACCTGTTCCTTAACATCCTTCAGAAACTTTTTTTTCCCTGATTTTCTCATCTCCATAATTGGCTTAGTGCCTAAAGCTTTCAGAAGGTCTTGTGTCTTAGAGCAATTTCCCAGAAAACAGGTATCACCAGGTATCAGATTAAAAAATCTGAGCAACACATTACTTCACCCATCCACTCCCGGGGACATTGGTGATCCTCCCTGCACATTAAAATTCAACTAGATCTTTCTTTTTATGTAAAGTACACCTCAACCAAATGTGATGTTTGGGGTAAAAACATATTTAAAAAAATACTAAGCCTGAATGAAAAGATGTAGGTGAAAAACTTTAGATCAGTATAAGGTGATACCCGACCTTAATTTTAGTTCACTTCTCTAGATCTCAGTTTCCTCTTTTATAAAATAAGTATACATTGGTCTAGACTTTTGTGCTTAGCTACTGGGGCATAGAGAGCTCTTTGAGAATGTGCCTCCATTTCCAGAAATATTAACATACCTATGTATAAATAAATACCACTCAATTTCAGAGAGGATCCTGGATCTTTCCTAAAGTCTGCTATTGAATCCCCAAATAAAAACCTCTGATCTAGATGACCTAGGAGGTCCTTCCTAGAAACCTATGCTAGAAAGAATGCATATATGAAGATAGGAAGCCAAGGGACAGGAGAGACAGAGACAGAACGTTTGCAGGAAACTATGGCCCTATACTTTTCCTTTTTCTCTTCCACCTCCTCCTTCTTCTTCTGATTATTATTATTATATAATCATATATTATTATACATTATTATTTATTATCATGTTAATTATTATCACTGCCTTGACTTAGTACATTGAGTTTTAATGCAAAGCATACTATTAGGTTGACCTAAGTCTTTGATGGCCCAACTAATAGCTTAATGTGTCTCTTTCTTTAATTTATCATGTAAGATAAAATCTATTTCAGGTGTCTACATTAACCCTAACCAAACCAAACTGAACCAAATAACTTCTTACTTTCCAAGACAAGAGAGGATTTCTTTTCTCCACTTGGATATGCATGTTTTTGTAATAATATTTCTAACAAAAACATCTAGAAATATTTGTGACAGGTTATACTGGTGGAGACATACATTTGGGATGGGCCAAGTGTGTTGGAGGTGTAAAGAAAGCTATTGAAAGGTACTTTTGCATGTAATTTTCTAACTTGATGAATCTGTTCTTAAGAATTACTATTCTAGTTACAAATAATAATTATGTCTGTCAGGTTGGAAAGACAGTCGGCTCTTGACCTTGTAACACCATGCTTTGAGTTGGTTTTTATGAAAAGCAGATAGAGAAATTAAAAATATGCTTTACATCATAGAACATTGCATCAGAAACTGGGGATGTACTGTATGGTGACTAATATAACAAAATAAAAATTATAAAAAAAGAAGGACCAGAAAAAAAAATAAAAATAAAAAATAAAAAAAATAAACGGTCTCTATATTCCACACACACAAATATATATATATGTATATATATATATGCCTTACATATACACTTCTCTTTTTATTATTGTTCAACAAAATAACAATGTGCATTTATTTTTCTCTCCAAAGCATCTAGTTATGAATCATTTTTCCAACTTGGGAATTTTGAAAACTGAACCACTTCTAAACAACCCATATCAAGTTCTTATTTGGTTATTTCTTTGGTAGACTTAAGTTTTCATCCTCCCTATAAATCTAAAGTTAGTTGCAACTTTGATTTGATATTTGACTCTTGAATAAATGTCATAAATGTGGTGACAGAATTATGTATGAATTTCAAAAGTTATATTTAGTGCAAGGTCTTCACCAACTGCTTTAGTAGGTTTAACATATTGTGGTTTTTATTTTAGTTTAAAATGGAAAATGCACTTAGTTCCTCAGTATTCCCAGGATTTAAAACAGTCAGTGAATCACCAAAACAAACAAAGTAGGAGAAATCACAATATTTATGAGGAATACACAGTATATGTAAGACTATGAAAATCACCAAGAAAATGAAAACTATTTCTAAAGAGTGCTTTATATTCAGTTATTTTAATTTAAGGTGCAAATATAGGCTATGTGATACATTAACATTTTTAAAATTCTGAACATGTATGTGTTTGGCTTGACAGAATAGCAAAGGTTAAAATTCTGCAAACAGCTGCATACTGTTTGTAAATTGGAAGGACTGGAAGGAATAAACTTGGTGGTCAAGAGCTGTGGAGTCAGGTAGAGATTGATTCATAGCTTGGCCTCATTTCTTGCTGATCGAGCAAAAGTGGGCAAGTTTCTTAGCTGTAAAATGGAGATATTGCCCTTTCTTTATAAGATTGTTTAACGGATTAAATAATATGACATGCATCACCTTGTTTTAATGGCTCTATAGGACTTTAATGCTGTTGAAATGATCTGTTCCACTCCTTCTGTCCCTCTTAGGATGTAAACTCTTATACACAGAGAATTTACCTATCCTATTCACCATTGCATTCTTACTTTTTAAAAAATTTTTGTTGAAGTGTAGTCGACACAAAATGTTACATTAGTTTCAGGTGTACAACATAGTGATTTAGTAGGTTATACGTTATGTTGTGCTCACCACAAATGTAGCTACCATCTGTCACCATACGATGCTATTACAATACCATTTATATTCCTTATGCTGTACCTTTTATTCTTGTGATTTATTCATTCCATGCTGGAAACCTGATTCTCACCCTCCCCTTCATCTATTTTGCCGATCCTTCTGCCACCCCTCTGGCAACCATCAGTTTGTTCTCTGTATTTATCAGTCTGTTTCTGCTTTTCTGTTTGTTTGCTTGTTTATTTGTTTGTTTTAGATTCCACATGTGAGTGAAAATGTATCCTATTTGTCTTTCTCTGTCTGGCTTATTTCACTTAGCATAATACCCTCGGGGTCCATCCATGTTGTCACAAATGGCAATATCTCCACCATTCTATTTCTTAGAATAGTATATGCACATTGTAAATGTTTTATAAATATTGAATCAATGGATCAATGTTTAATACCAGGCTAAAAGGATTTTGTGTTATTTTCTACAGCAATGAAAGCTACCAAAGTTTTTAAATGTGAGGAGGAGGAGTGGTGGTAGCAAAATAAGATATCAAAGATTATAGACCTAACAATAGCATATTAAATACGTGGTTGGAAGATGAGGTGGAGATCGATATTAGAGGGAGGAATCATCACTTACATCTGATTTCACACGACTTTGGAACAATAAAATAAGTTTCAACAATCCTCACCTTAAAATAAGTAGCTCCACATTAAAAACCATGGCTTTTTGGTTTGATACTTTACAATGATCTCATCATTTCTAACATATCACTCTACGATCTCATCTCCAAGCATTTCTTATTAATTAGAGAGTAAAATGGTTGCATGAGAAAGGCATGGCTTCTGCTGAATAGAAGTTACCACTGATTCATCAGTCTTCCTACTTTTGAGGAATAGAGGAAATGCTGCTGAAATGTCATCTCTATACGCATGTTGTGGTCTCACTTTTGAAGTTTGCACATCCAGTCTGTTCCAGGCTGGCCCTTATTTTGTTTGGATTTGTATGCTCAGAGGACAGAAGGGCTATTTCCCATCTTGCTCAAGCATCTGAGCCAAGGCTGAAGTGCCCTTGAGATTTCAACAGGAGTGCTAAATTTTGCAAAGTTATGCCAAGTTCAGAACAAGATGAAAAATGAGCCATGCTGAGTAATTGCTCCTTATTTTCAGAGTTACTCAGTGAAAGAGAAATATATGTAGTATGACTTAGATACGAGGCTACAGTGTTCAGCGACCACAGGAATTCACACTGATGTGCAACGACAGATCTTTCTTCCTACATTTGCCTGAATAGAAAGCACATTTATATTTCCTTCCTCCCACCTACCTACATCATTATTTTACACTTCTCAATCTTTTGTCTATCTCTAATATCTCCTCTCTTCTCATTCCCAGCTGATTAGCTCAGCTGGTAACTCAGTCATTGTGACATACCAGACATACCAAACTACTACTCATCTTCCTTCCATAAAATCTATAACCCACTTGCATGCTTACTGCTTCTGCTCTCTCTCCCTCTGTTTCATATATATTCGTATATATTATACATAATTATATATAAATATATATTTTATAAATATATAAAATTTATTTATATTTATATTTTTATATATGTATATATATGATAGACAATAGATGGATAGATGCATTATGGAACCCATATTATATTACATATATTATAGGCTGTTCTTCACAGAGACCTCGCATCCACCTGGTATCTGGTTCCCATCCCTTCTCACCTACTTATTGACTTTGTTCCTCTAATTGCCTCACCCCACCCCCAACCTCTTCTACATAGTCAGTCTCTTCTTCTCTACAGAATTAGTTCTATGGACAAAAAACTCTAAGTGATCTCTTCTTGTTCTGCATCTTCAGCTAATAGCAATTTCCATGCAATTTCCATGCAACCTTTAACAGGAAATTTCCTACAAGAGTTATCTCCAGAAGCTTTTTTATTTTTCACCTTCCATTCAGAAGTGAGATGACTGAGCCAAACATACATAAATGTAACGCTTTAATAAATTGTGCAAGTCTGCCTTCAGTACAGATTATATGAATGTGTATTTTCACTAAAAAGTCTATTTCCACCACAATCCTGAGGTATTGAAAAGGCTAATGAAAAACCTTTTATCTCATAGTGTGGAGAAAGCTCTGTGATTTTGGAGTGGACTTAAAAAGGTTTTTTAACAGAAATTAAACTAAAATTAAGAAGGATTAAATTAAAATGCCTTGATTTACTTCAAATGTTATTCTACTTGTGATTATAATATAATACTTGGGGGAAAAACATAGTAAGCTAGGTTCACAGACTTGTCTTCCTTTTCTTCTATACATTTCTGAAAATAATAGCACAAACCCAAGAAAGTCTCCTATATGTCCAGGCTCATATCTATTTGTATTATTCAACATATCCCCTAGTTTACAAATTTAGAAATTTATAAATTATTTTCTTGAACAAGCATAACTGATTTATTCTCCATCCAGTAGCATGGATGCAACGTGCGTGTAAATATTTTTGATGTTATAAGTTCTCAAGAAGGTAAGTAAAAAATATAGTCAAAATTAGATTATTAAGTTGATATTTTATTTCAATGTGCTTCAATGCATAATTCATAATTATATCTGTCAACTCACAGATTACATGGAGCCTTTTAGTGTGTTTAATGAATTTTTCAATAACTCTGTAAGGCATTCGTCCAAGTACGGTTTTCCTTAGGAAACTGAAAGCTAACAATAACATCTGTGAGGTTCGTGATTCATTTTTTATACTTAGTAAATTTGACAGTTTATTTGCTTGGCCAAATAATTGGACATGACAGCCGAGAACTTTCTAAAACAAATTAAACATCACAATTTGATCATCTTTTATATGTAAATATTTCCTGTACAAAAATCCAGCCTTCAAAGATGTTTAATAAATGATAATATTTGTGTTTCAATCACTTATAATTTTTGAAGTTTCTTTTTGAGACATATTGCAACTTTTATTTTCTATGCATTGACTTTATCTGAGTGCCAAAGCACTCTCAGGACATATATTCAAGTTGCAAATTAATGACAATTAAACACAGTATGGATTTTCAGAAGGTTCCCATGACCAAAGCATTTGGTCATAAACCTACGGTAACAGATATTCTGGTGACTGTGTCACTGTTCTGAAGACAACTCATACAGAAACCTCATTGGAAAAAAATGTTGAAGTGTGAAAAATTTAGGTATTGATGAGAAGGTGAAGCAACCAGAAGAATTTTAAATTTATTCATCCATTTCAGAAAATAATTTTTAATTATTAAACAAAATTGAAAATATGTATTATTTCTTGTCATTTGGAAATTCTAAGGGTACACTCACACTGTGCTTTTTTGCACAGGCTATGATGACAAAGATTCTGTAGCATACTGTGTTAATATGAAAAGAAATGGAAACAAATAACAAAGTCCATAAAGAGTTGAAAGGATAAATGAAACATGAAATTTTGATCTATAATAGTTGAAATAGAACTATTACACAGCAATAGAAATGAATGCAGCATACCTGCATATGCGAGACTAAAAATTAATATCAAGGCATATTTTAGAGCGAAAATGCTAATTTCACAAGATGATAGAGCACATAATACATTTACATGAATATTAAAAATATGCAAAATGAAGAAGTGTCTTCTTTAAGGATACAAATGTTCCTGGTAATGCTCGAACAATAAGCAAGAGGAAGATGAATACAAAATTTAAAATAGTGGAGGAAGGGAAGGAAGGAATGGAACAAAACAAATCAAGGTGGTGGATATGCAGCGTTTATTGTATTTTTACTTTATACCTCATACGTAATTTATAAATATTACCTTGTAGCTGTTTAGTATTTAACAAAAATAAATTTTCAGAAACTCAGTTGAACATTTTAGGAATTAAATATTGGGAAAAAACATTATTTTATATGTTCATCTTGGTTCAGTAAGTTTGTTGCTTTAGTTAGGGCTAACTTCAAAACCAATTCAGCTAACTCAAAAAAAGAGGTGGGATACATCCTAAAAATACCACTATTTCATGCATATTGTGCCCAGACAGGCTTTATGGGGCCTAGAACCAGGATATAACACATGAGGGCTAGAAGCAGATCTCCCTCTCCATCTTCCTTTTTCTACCTCCTCTCTCTCCTGCATGTTCTCTCCTGTGGAAGCTCTTGGATTTGTCACTTCCCCACCAACACCAACTTTCTCTGTTATCCACAGTTTTCTTTCTCAGTGCGGTGACTCAGTCCAAGTCATTACATGCTAATTCTCAAGTGTGCCAACTCCAGCTGTCCACAAACCCTCCGTTTCTTAGTATATTTCTAAGGAAACAGAATCTGACTTGTTACTGAATGATGATCATTTTGACTGACTTGGAGTCAGTTGCCTACCATTCATCCAATTAGCTGTGACCAGAATGAGAGTGATGGGACAAGACACAATGTGCATCCCACAGAGGCTGAGGTCTGGAGAGAGATTCTGAGAAGACAGGGTGGGCTAGGGCAGTCACTCCAAAATATACTCCCATTTATATTATGTTGAGTCTTCAGTTTCTCCATATGGGGCTTGTGGTGCTTCCAGTCATTCAATCTGAGCTAACTCTTCTCGAGGATAAATAAACATTTCCCTAATGGATGTTGTGGTCTCCTAGCCTCTGCAATTCTGTATTTTAAGGTGATGTTCTGCTCCTCCAGGAACTTCAATTAGAGATCAGGAGAATGGGAATTAAATTGTCTTCCCCTGAGATGACTAGTTCCCTGATGAGGTGTTTTAGATTTCAAAGAGCTGTCTAGCAGCTGGTGCTTCCTCCCTAATATTAACCCCTCCTTTACCTTGCCTTTATGCAATTTAATAGTAGGATAGAAGTGGTAAACATCCCAATTATCTTTCTCTTCTCCGTGGGCCCACTAGATCAAGTCAGTTTGACTACCCACCTAACCCACTGCTGTTGGCTGCAGGAAACAAAAGGGACCAGCTGAAAGGGTATGCATCGATGACCAGGCAGCTACTTTTAGTACAGAGAGAAACCCACAACTCATTGTGGGCAGAATAGCATACCACCTCCTGTGCCGGACATGCATCTGGATACCCTCAGATCCCGTTCTCCCTTCTGGACTCCGCTATGTCATTTTGTGAAACAAGAGTCTACAGATTGCATTTATCAGCCTCCTATGACCACGTGATTCATATTAGCTTCTGCCAATAAGAGGCACTAATGGGAGAAGGTAAAAGAAGTGAAACTTCCTGCTTCAGATTTCAGTACTTCTTTTTGTTTATCCCGCTCTTAACTTGGGGTGTTTTTGTTTTACTTACTAGATATAGTGCCACTATTATTTCCTGTTCCGGTTAGGCGAGGGCTTTTACAGCACAGCTTTGCCCATCTGAGAGGTGAGGCCTTCTGTCTGCAACCGAGAAGAGGAATTTTGGAGCAAAACTAGAAACTCGAGAGTACTTTGTAGATGCAGACTTCTCAGTGTCACCTTGCTCTGTAAGTATGGTAAAATTTCTAGGAAATAAGAAACCCATGCACACTATGTATGTACATTGGTTGTGTTTGTTGGTGCTAATCCTTACAGTATCAAGTTGAATTTTCAAAAATTCAAATGCACATCTTTTACAGAATGCTTTTCAAATCCCTGAAATGGTTTTGTTTTTGTTTTTGTTTTTTTAGCAGAATGATGAGTAAAATGACTAAAAGGTGTTTTAACTCTTCCTAAATTGAGTCTCTATGCTTAACAGTATTACTTTATCAAATTGAAGTTGGAGGGCATTATAAAAAATGGGCTTCAAAATATGATCATAAAAAATGTACCACTTCAAGATAAGAATCAATGATTTGTGAATGACCTCCCTCTAGAGGCACTGACAGTTAAGCAAGAAATTTTATAAATGATTGTCCCTATTTTTGAATAATCCATCCAGCGCTCTACTTCAGACTATTTTTAAAATCTAATTCCACTTAAGTTTTTTTTTTTTTGGAATTTTATTTTATTTATTTATTTAATTTAAATTTAAATTCAATTGATTAACATATAGTGTATTATATGTTTCACGGGTACAGGTCTGTGATTCATGTCTTATATAATACCCAATGTTCATTACAACATATACCCTCCCCAATGCCCACTTAAGTTTTTAAGTACCAAATCCCTTCCAATTGCATATAGCAGGAGTTTTCTCCACTAAGGAAAGGCAAGCTCTAAAACTAGTCCTTGGATATGCTTTTTATTTCCTCTGCTATTTTCCAACCAAGAATTTGCATGCATCTTCTAATTTATGCAAGACAGATGAAAATAAGAGAAATCATAACAAAACGCTATTTGTGGGCAAGTATTGGAAAAAACATTATAAACATGGGAATGACTAAAGCTGGTGCCTACTCCTCCACTCCTTTCACAGAGCCCTCCCAAAATAGCATGCATGAGGGCATATCTCCAAAGGGATGTATTTGTAAAGACATTCTGGAGTTCTCTCCAAGTTCACGAGAATCTTGAAAGATGGGGGGGTTTCTAAACACAAATGCTTCTGGATTCTCAAACGTTGTGCTTGGAATGAAAAACTTCCAAGCCATAAAATTCAGAATTGTAAAAATAAAGACATGTAAATGAGGACCAATTAATAGCCTGACTTGGGTCTGTAGCAAGAAGCAGCATCAGGATTTGTAATTTCAATGAAATAAGTAGATCTCATTGGATTCAATGTCAAAGTATATCAATAGGAATAACCACTGAGATCATTAAACCTTCCATAGTGGTTACGTTGGTCCTGGAAACTTGAGCAAACCAAAGCGAAGAAGCCAAAAAATGAGAGACCTTGACCTATCACTTTTGTCTCTGAGAGTAGTAGTGGTGCTATGACAGTTTAGCGTTCGGACATGGACTAAATCGTGTAAAGAGGAAAATACTGCACATCTGCCCCTAAGACTCCTCGCTGTATGCCAGCAGTGTTAACTAATTCTTGCTGGGGATGACTGAGGAAGATTTCACAGAGGTGGTTATATTTGAACTTCTTCTTTAAAAACAGAGAACTTGGACAGTATGAAAAGAAAAGGCAAACCAAGCGACACACTTAAAAGAAAACATAAGCAGCATACTTTTATGAGAAGATAAGGTGCCAGTTTGAAATATACATAAAGCACCTGCAACAGGCAGAGAAAGAGGATAGAAAATGCTAACCTTCTTATTTTGGGGTCAAGGCATGATAATCTGGGACAAAACGATAAACCAAGGATTGTCTCACAAGTATATCAGCAGGCCAGGGATGATGAAACTCTGGTGGTCACTTTGAGTGTTAATCGGGTTTTAAGGCAAGGAATGAAAGTATCAGCTGTGTTAGATACAGTTCCTGAAGAGGATTCCAGATGAGTTACTCCTTTCATGGTCATTACATGCATTCTCTGGAAAGCAACAAACATAATACAGTGCCACAGAATGAGCATAAAGAGGATAAGCCAAGAGCCGGAGAACTGAAATGGTATTTGACATCAGGTGACTTGCCCGTCTACATCTTCTGAAGATTCTGGATTTAACAAAAGGTGTAAAAAAAATGTTTTTAAAAGTGGGCATGCAAGACCATTGGAATATTTAGGTTTAATCATTACAACTGAGGGAGGGAAATGGCCTCTCAAATCAGACCTTCTTACCTTTATGATTACAATACTCAAATGCTTGTCCTGCTGCATGTATTTTTTTGGAGATAGTAATAATTTAGTCACATTTTATTTTCCAAGTCAACAGTGGTTTTTCTGAATGGAAATGCAATTTACCTTTTGTGCCCAATGAACTTGAAGGAGTTTAAAACGTGTGTCAGACACAGACACACACTTCTAAAGTTTTAACTTTAATGCAGAGTAAGAAAGCTTTCTGCAGGTGAACTTTTTAAATCATATAATCTGAATATCCTGGCAATGTTTAAATCATGGTGTATCATAAAAACTGAACACTCCTTCAATACCTTTGTCTGGTTTAGATTTTCATTGTTTTCATTTGAATTCAGGAGAAATTATCTTAGCAATCTGAAGGAATCACACTTCTCTGTCTTTGGATCAAAATGAAAATGAATCATTTTTTTTTTCCATGGAAAAATCCAAGACACGCTTTTCCCTGGTCAGTGAATTTAAAAACTCTTTTTAGCTATTTGGTTTTGTTTTCCTAAATCAAACATGCTATTTGTCACTAAAATTACCCATTACTTATCATTGACTAAACCAATAAATCTGGCAGAAATCAAGTAGGCTACATAGCAAACTGAGTAAAAGCTAACATAGCCATGCCATCTTTTTTTCTGAGAAAAAGAAAAACCAAATTGTGAAAAGTCACTCAATGAGTTAATTTTTTCTATTGAAAAACAATTTTTTTTTGCATGAACACTTTCTTTTTCTAGCCTATTCTCTCTACATTAGAGATACTTATTTCATTCAACACAAATATGCATAGTCTGATTTATCTTTTACTTTCTTTTTAATGCTATACTCAATAGTGTTGAATCCTACTGTTTTCTCCTTCACCATATTTTCCACATACATTTAAACACTTTTTAAAACAGTAATAAAGGGTTAGGCTTTAATTTTTGTATATAGCTGGACATAGAAATTTCTACAGATTCTTTATAACTTTCTTTTTCTCCTATTTGATACAATCTGTCTAACCAACTAATTGATTTAACCATCTAATTTCAGAACTCACCTAATGATAAAGCTTTTCCCTAATATAAATGTTCCCATTTATATATAAAAGTGAATGGAAAAACTAGTGTATTTGTTTCTCTTTCTACAATTTTTAGGTAGTTACAAATCCATTCCAAGTTTCCAGGAGGTTGGAACTATAGAAACTAGGCCGGACAATAGGTGTGCAGAGACGAGGGACCTGTCTCTTGGCCCCAACACCTGTGTCTTTATATCATGTCTGAGTATCTCAGCTGTTACAGGGAAGTAATGAGCTGAGTGAGTTACCATTCTGCTGCCATCCAGAATTTACATCTTCTGTTGGTAACATCAGACTGTGAGCATCTCAGTTTCCTTTTTGGTGCTCTGGAAATGACAGAATGACCACTTTAGCTGGTACTTGGAAACTGTGAACATTAGTGATGGTTGATAAAACATTTTAGGAGCTTTCAGCAAAAGGTATGACTAATAAATAAAGTTCTATGTGACTCCATCAGGCAGGAGTTGCAACTTGTCACTTGACATATTTTTTCACCTATCTTGTTTTGCTTTCAGGGACTAGTACTAAGAGAATCCCTATGGTTGTTACCATAGAAATATCATAGAAAACATCTTGATGTCTTGATAGGGGTTATCTGAGTTCATAGGCTCTCTTTCTGAGACTAAAATGTAAGTTAGCAGAATGTCTTCCATTAAATGATATTCCCAGAGTTATCAATTTAAGCTTAGCTGTTATGAAAAGTGCATAAAAATCATTTAAAGAATTATCTCATTTATTCAAAATTTGATTGAGGATATGAAAAACTGTTGGTTAATTTTTGCGAGCCACCTACCTAAGCTCCCGTTGTTTTATTACTTTATACATATAAAGCTTAAATAATATATTCATGAGAAATGACTACTAAAATTAATTGTATCTACATACGATTAAACTGTACGTACAGAGAATAAATATATAGTAGGCAGAAATATAAATGACAGTTTCAGGGATGCTATATTTATGCTGTAGTTAACCATTTTTCTACAGAACTGGAAAATTAATGTAATGAGCTATTGAGCTTTTAATCTGTTTGGGAGTTATTTTCCATATAAAAATATTAGCTTCCTTATAACTTGAGAATAATTTAGATAAATGTATATGAAATATTATTGACCTATTAGAAAGATCTAGTAAATTTAGAGTACTTTTTTGTTGCGCAAATAGACTTACTAGTAACAAAGATGAGAACACCTCATTTTAGAAAGGCTCAGCCTTTCCTGACCTGCATCACCATCTCTATGATGATGACCATCACCTTGCGATGTTCACTCCTTCCCGTTCTGCACCAATATTCAGCTCACTCTAGATGCCTTCACTTGAACGTACCTCTATCCTCTAGGCATAGGCCTAGGAACTTAGAGCTTTTCCTGAGCTTTGGGAAACTTTGAGACTGGAAAAACATGTCACCAAGGTACGAAAAAGAAAACTTCAATATCAGAACAATATATGGCATGATGTCAACTATTCCAATAGCCACAAACCAGATATCACATTGTTTGGAGCAAATTGTATTTAATGTGAAATGAGTACATTTAAGACTTTTTGTTGTAATGTGGGATATGATTTCCAAAAGTAAGACTGTCTAGTCTTGATATATGGCCTTAAATGACCTTTGCTCAAACCCAAAATAGTCAAACAATTCTCACTTCCTCTTTCATAACATTCTTACTCATTGTTCTCTAACATACCAATGTAGCACCCAGAGGTCTGGTCTCCAGAATGAAGATGGGGACCACACTTCCCTTTCATCCCTCTAAACATTCTCTCCTGGTCCCTCCAGAATACACACCTTCCTTCCATTTTGCCTGGCTCTTCTTTAGTTTAGGTCCTCGTCTTTCTTAACTGTGAGCTGGATTCTAGGTTTCCAGACTCAATCCCCTTTGCCCTAGTAGTTGTCATACTTTACTATCAACAGCACATGGAGTACTTTTTAAAAACATGGATTTTTAGGCTTCATGTACCAGTTAGACTGTGATTCAGTTTATTTTGGATGCCGCTTGGCAATCTGTTGGCTTGTTGGCCTTTTAAGAAGCTCCCCAGGTAATTTTGACCCATACTTTGAGAAATATTGTAGGATTCCTTGTCCAAGGAATAACTAGAACTGTTTCTCTCCCAGGACACCTATTTTCATTCTTATGGCTTAAAATAATTCATTTCATTCAGTGTAAAAATCTGTCTTCTCAGAATGGTGCTCAAGGCTCTCTGTACTTTAACACTTGCCTATATCTCATCATACTGCATTGTCCTTATATGCTTAGAGACTTACAGCAAAGGAACAATGGCCATAGTCTAAGTAGGCTAGATTATGTCAAGGTAACGATTTGACTTCCAAATCTCAGCTGCTTAACTCAGTAAAAGTTTATTTTTTGTTCGTATTACATAGTGCAGGTTGGTTCAGGGCTTTGGCACATGCAGCTACTCAAAAACGCAGGCAGACAGATGATCTGACATCCCAACATAAATCATTAGAGGTTACTTAAGAAGCTTCTTTTCAAAGTTTTAGTATGCATGACCCATGCCACTTTATTTTTTTTCATGATCTATAAGCTAGATCTTACACACACTGCCTTACCTTTCAAGGTCAAGAAGTGTGGGAGAACACATGGATATTCAGTGAAGAGGAAATGTCTCCACCACAGGACCTTATGTACGGAATTTAAAATCTCCCTCTAACTGAGCCCACATTTTTTTGGAGCCGTCATTCCTGATATTGACTGTCTATATTGTTTACAAACATGGCATAGTAAATTGAAGACTTAGAAATCAATGAATCACAGCAGTCTCAATTTGGAGCCCTTCTAAATTATTTCATCTATGGAAGATGGTCAGAGAAGTAAAGAAGAGTGTAATTATTGATTTCCTCTGGTTATTTCTTTATTTAAAACCGATTGGATTATTAAAACCTGCCAGCACCTTTTAAATCAGTTCTGTATCTTTTATATTTTATTCAAGTTGAGTTTAGTGGTCCTAGTTTTTGTGTTTAATCTGTATACCTTTACGTGATGAAGTATGGAATATATGCCAAGCTCATTCAATCGATGTTCTTCCAAATGTAGGTGGCCTTGTTAATTCTTAGGTGTTGTATGCTGGCAAAGGCCAGTGCAAATAGATGTAATTTTCTACATGTGGGGAACATATTTCCTCATATTGTACTGCTTGGATAATTGTCATCTCTGTTATAACTCACAATATATTCAATAGCTTATTTTTTATAGATATTTGGAGGAGCTGGGGCTTTTTAGTTATCAAAACTAATTTTCAATAAAATAGATTTAACTCCTTGTCTGTTAAAATATAACAGTTCCTGGGAGCTGAAGCAGGTGCAGCCATCCTGCTGGTTTCACCCACATCTTACTGATTAATCTGTTGGTCAATAATAGCACAACGTACTGAGTTTCAAAGAATGATGCAAACTGGCGCTAGCAGTTGTCAAAGATGTTGATAAATGTTTTTTCTGTCTCTTAGCTCTCCACTGGTCTCTCCAATTTAAAGACATTTTGTCAATCGGTAGCAGCAGTAATTTAAAAATAAAAGAGGGGGTTGGAATGGCATCAACTTGAACTTACCGAGTTAAGTTTATGTCATCATTGTAGCAGGTCAACCGACCATTTTGAGCAGGAAAGCAGACCAATTCTGTGGAGGTTAATGGTATTGATTGTCATGTGTGTCCCATCCTCCCTGAATGAAGTGATTATTTATAAATCACCCCAAATTACAAGGGAAACTGAGGAACAACCCAGTGAGAGGGCTTGAATGTATACTCCCAGCAATCTAAAATTTGAAAAGATATATAGATTTGAAATGATACTCTCCTAAAGAGAAGGATTCTCATTCACACACAGACACACACACACACACACACACACGCGCGCACACACACACAGTACAACAGTATGCTTATATTGCCCATCTTAATGGATTGTGCATCCAGATTATACCTGGATCATTTTACTCCTTTTTTTATTTTTAAGTGGGAAAAATTTAAGATCTAGAGTTAATGTGAAGAGAAATCAAAATTGTTCTTTTGACAACCTGGTAAGTCAGTTTTAGAGGCACCAGAAAAATGTAGGCCCTTATTTTTAATTTGTGGCTACATTTAGGTTAGTGTTTTCTTATTCCATTCTAGTGTTTTCTGGAAGTTTTTCTCAAAGGGAAAGCTCTGTGATCAAGTAAGTGTGAGCCACATTGCATATTCTATTTAGAGAGACTCAATGTACATTTTTAAATTCAAGAAATATTAAAGGGCTCTTTTGGTAAAGAATCACATTTAATTTTACTTAATCCAACAAACACAGTTTTTTTTGTTTGTTTTTGGTTTAGTTACACTTATTAACATTTTCCAGAGCACAGCTTTCAAATGATACTCTGCTATGTGCAGTGAATTATGTGTGTGTAAGTAGTGAAATAGGAATTACCAGAAGGCCTGTCCTCCACTGGCTTCTGGTCCTCGTAGGGGAGAGGTATGCAGTAATGGCCCACCTGTTGCAGGGAGTGATTAGATGTGCAAATGCGATCAATATGTTCTTGGTTTCCATCATTCTTCCATCATTTGTGTGACTCAGTTTGTTTAAAAATCATTTTACTGCTGTTTTTTCTGCACTCTCACGTGGAAGAGGCCCAGGTAATGCCTAATGCTCAAACACCAGGGTAGGAATATTGCACAGCGGACTTGTTTAACTTGGCATCACAGGGTAACTGACTTTCTGCACATTTATGGCACTTATCACTGAGAACCCAGGTGGTTGTCCTCAATATGAATGAGAACTTGAGCTGCTTCTCATTTCTTCAAAATGAACTGATCGTAATGTTCTTTTGCAAATTTTTTTTTTATTCTTAGGAATTATCATTTGAATCAACTCTTATGTTCAGTATAGTCATTTCAAGAGAGATACACTAGGATTCAAGTATTCATTAGTGCAGCAGGGAGCATGTGTCTTTTGATGTCTTCTTACTTTCTGACTGTGATTTTGATGTGTCTTTTTAAGGAAAAAAAATCTGCATCTTAAAGTAGAGGACTACATCCTGGGTATGAATATAGGTAAGTGGGTGTGATTGTTAAGTCGATTCAACTTTAATATATTAAATCCAAGGGGATGATTAAAATGTCCTAAATGGAACTAAACACTATACCTATCTCTAACCTATCAAAAAGAAAACAAAAACAAAAAGCTCAAAAAGACTGAGACAAATCATTTTGGACACAAATCATATTTTATATAACCCCATTGCCCTGAAGTATTCTATTATAGACTGAATGTTTGTGTCTCCCTAAAATTCATATGTTGAAATCCTGTCCCCCAATGTGATGTTAATACGAGGGGGGCTTTTTGGGTGGTGATTAGGTCATAAGGGCAGAG
This sequence comes from Ursus maritimus, assembly GCF_017311325.1. Lineage (NCBI taxonomy): Eukaryota > Metazoa > Chordata > Mammalia > Carnivora > Ursidae > Ursus > Ursus maritimus. The sequence goes on from NW_024423897.1 coordinate 32,800,950, forward strand.
GCTTCATGAAAGGGACTAGTGACTATGAAATAGACCACAGTGTGCCCCCTTGCCCCTTTTGCCCTATGAAGATACAGCTAGAATATGACCATTTATGAACCAGAAAGCATTTCCTCACCAAACATGGGCTAGTAGACTAGCGTCTTGATTTTGGACTTCCCAGTCCCCACAACAATGAGAAATGAATTTGTGTTGTTTATAAGCCTCCCAGTCTATGGTATTCTCTGATAGCAGCCCAAGCAGACTAAAACAGGTTCTGAGTACTATTTGAGTATAAATAAGGAAAAGGTCGGAGTGCTTACTCATTTCCAATAGTGATCGTAACAGAGGTCATCCCTTTTTCATGTGCAAGGTCATGCACATAATCGTGCTTGGATATTAAAGAAATCTGCTAACGGTGAAGTTGGAGTCAAGTATTCACAATTTAAGACCACTAGAAAAAAAGATTTTGTTTTCTTTTGTTTTCAAAAGAAAAGATGCAGAAAAATTTCACCTGACTGGTCACCATAGAAAGGTTTATCAGTTGCCTGGGTAATCTATTTCAGGATTATCATATCAATCAAAATTTCATGGATAACGAAAAGAACAAGCAGTGAAAAGCTTGCTATTTTGGTGCAGAAAAGAAGGAAATTTATATGATTTGTTTTTCTATTCTAAGAACTGATTTGTGGTCTTATAAAAGAGTATGGGAGCTTTATTTCTCCCATTTCCCATCTTCTGCGTATTTGGGGTAAACTTCCAAGCGATGGCTACTGCAGAGCTTTTTACATTAACTAATGTGCTGTTGACCAATATTGTACAAAATAGAGGAGCTGAACTGCGTAGCATGCTTTGTAATAGCACATTTACTGTTCTCCAGCCGCGACTTGGAGCCACATCTTAAATTATTAGGAATCGGGACAAGCAGTAGGCAGAAATCACCCACACTTCCTTGATTTGTTTTTGTTTGTTTTATTTTGTTTCAAGTTTTTATTTTAAATTCTAGTTAACATGTAGAGTAATATTAGTGTCAGGAGTAGAATTTAGCAAACTTCCTTGATTTGAAATTTTTGCATGACTAATTCTTTGTTTTTCTATTTCTTGTTTGTTTGTTTACTAATTTATTAATAACTTACTTATTTGTATAGTCATCCAACAAATATTTATGAAGGGACGGTTTGGTACCAACATCGTGTGCTAGGTTTTAAAGATCCAATGAAGATAGCACCCTTTAGTAGCTTCCACTTCAGAGAGGAGCAGAGAAATATGCAGCTACCAAGCCACATAGAAAGGGCTAGACTGCAGGAGCACAAAATTTGTGCTTAAGCCAGAAATTGACTTAATTCAGACTAGGGGACTCAAGAAAGGCTTTTCAGAGGAGGTGAAGATAACCCCAAACAAGTTGGGAGGAAAGGCGGGGAAGGAGTGTGAGAGGTGGGAGAGAAACAAATTGGGAGGGGGGAGAATAGATAAGAGGCTGCTGTAGTAATCTAGAAGAAAAAAGAAGAATGACTGAACTGACAAAGGGAATGGAAAGGTGAGGTTCCATTCAGAAGTCCTTGGTGACTGGGGCAAGGGATGGGAACGGTGACAAGCAGGTTAGAGAGGAGCAAGGTGACTCTCAGGTTGCCATGCAGAACATGACTCCAAATCCATTTGATTCGTTCATTTTGGCTCCCAAAACTGGCTCCAAGGATGTTGAGCTCTGTCATGGCTTCCAGTTCCCTGTATTGCCCTAATTAGAATGAATTAAAATAATTCGGCTATAGAAGCTGACCCCGTTCCATATCTGTGTTTATAAAAGTCCCAGGAAGACGGATCACATACAGAACACAATGGTAGTGAAGCTAAGTAGATGGTGAAGCTAAGTTAGTTTTAAAATTGTCTTCAGCTAATTATAAAAAATCTGGGGAAAGAATGGCTTTCCTTGTTTTAAAGATCAGAATTTCTGTTGTAAAAAAATGTGGTTGATCTAATGATTTGCATAACATTAAAATCCTCATCAAGGTTTTTCTATCTGGGTTTACCTAAAACTCCAGGTATAAAAAATACCATAACATGTGGTCCTTCCCTAAGGAGACTGCAGTTTTCACTGAGAAAATAAAGTATTAAAGAATTACCAGGGGCGCCTGGGTGGCACAGCGGTTAAGCGTCTGCCTTCGGCTCAGGGCGTGATCCCGGAGTTATGGGATCGAGCCCCGCATCGGGCTTCTCTGCTATGAGCCTGCTTCTTCCTCTCCCACTCCCCCTGCTTGTGTTCCCTCTCTCGTTGGCTGTCTCTATCTCTGTCAAATAAATAAATAAAATCTTAAAAAAAAAAAAAAGAATTACCAATAACCGACAAACCATCTAAGATCAGTACATCTCACTAGGGAATTTCTTGGTCTATTCTGAGGAGATTTTAATTCATGACTTGGTAAAATTCTTTCTTTTAATCCATTTATCAAAGCAGAAGGGTGAATGAAAGATCACTGAATTTATTTTTAAACTACAGAGGAAGCCTCCCATATCTGTTATCTTATTTGAGTTTGCTTTTGCCTCCAAAATGGATGTTAATATTATATTCTCACAGAAAACTACAAAACACTATATTACAGCCAGAATGTAACAGAAGTATAATAGTTACATGGAAATGTAACCGAAGGGGTTGAACACAAGGTCATAGGATGTATGTGATAATAAGGTGAAGTTGACAAAAATAACAGCTGCAGAGAAAATTCAAATATACCTTTAAATGTGTACTTACATTATGACATCTTTCTGTTGGATAACTAATTAACAACTGATTCCCATCCAATTGTGCATGAGGTGGTTTGCTTTTAGTAACTTGGTGAAGTCGTAAAGCAAGACCATGGTGACGATGGGAACAGATTGTTCTAAGTCCCACAACAAGGTTCTACCCACTAAACTATCATTAACATTGCTTTGAAAAGTGATATGTACGAGTTTGACGTCACTAGTTTTCCTGCATTGCTAGTTATTTTGTTACATATTCTCATATTTTACATAAGTTTTCCTATCAAAAAAGACTTTTAGTATATCTATATTGATTTAATGCCATATATTTTATCCTTAATATTTGTTCATTGATAAACCAAGAAGAAAAATATTTAAACATGTAGTTTTGAGGATTGTATAAGCGCAATACATTGATTTTCATAAGTGGAGAAACTGACATCCAGAAAGATGTTAGATCCAAAATCATACTGCTAATCAGAGGGCTCTCTGCCTCTAGGCTATAGGACCCTGGAATCCAGACCCGCACTTTTTCCATCATCACTCCTGTTCTTCTCCTTTATTTGATACAAGAATTCTATTTCCTGTAGCTCTGATAAAACACTCCCAGCTATATGTTGCTTTGAAACTAGAGTTTTTGTTTCATTTGACCTTTGCATTTTTTCTAATGACCCTCAAATGCTTAGGGCCAGATTGGCTTCGTGGACATTTCTTTCTTATTGTTAGTGCACCTATATTCCGTGAAGAAAGGTGTAAATGTCTATGTAACCCTGTTCTCTAACGAAGTCCCACATGTTTCCCCGGTCTCTGTTTTCTCAGTCTGTAATGTAGTGGTTCATCACTGCAGTGTGGTGGACCATCATCAAAAGGCTAAAGAGAAAGCCAAAGGTGAGCAAATCCAAAGGAATCCATATAAAAGGTAATGTGCACACATCTTATCTTGGCATTTGAGGTTCTTAATAACCTGTTCCTACTGGGCCTATCCACGCTTACCTTATATTAGATATAAGGGACTCTTTGCTCCTATTGGGACAAATATTTTCAGTGTTTTCTCTGGTCAGTTCATACCCACTTTTCAGTAGCCTGCTCCCACCCCTGCTTCATCCAATATGGTTACAACCATGAATATCCTTCCTCCTTGATTTCACACTTGAGTCCAGCAATTTATACATGGCCTCACCTTGTCTATATGCTTCCCTTACTTCATGCACATTTATTTCTTCTAACTCTGAAATTCTTAACCACTTTTTTTTTCAGCACCGTACTCTGAGACTTAGAACGTTTTATATCTGATACTCGACTCTGTTTACAACTAGTTTCTAAAGTCTTCGAAAACAGGCTTGTGCTTTTGTGCCATTTGATTTCTCCTTAGATAGGCCTGTGGTGTTAGGACTATTCATATATGGCTCTTCCCCTTTTGGGCACCTGGTAAGATCGTACTTCCTCAATCCCTTGAAGGTTAGACACAACCTTACGACTTCCTTTGGAAAACAGAACGTGAGAGCAGCAATGTATGTCACTTCTTGGTATAAGTTTTAAGAGCCAGTGTGTTGTTCACTTATTCCTAACCCCTGCTGTGATACTGTGGCAGCAGATATGAAGATAGAGTCTCGATCAGCTTGGACCCTTGAATGGCTACGATGGTAGAGTTTACTGTTGAGCTGTGATGAAAATGTACTCTGAGTGAGAAATAAACTGTTGTTTTGATATGCCACTAAGATTTGGGCATTCTTTGTTTCTGCAGCATAACCTATGACGTCCTATCAGATTAAGCATCCTAGATAAGTGTCATACCTATGGTGGATATCCAATACATAGTTATGCTGCGGGGGCACCTGGGTAGTGTAGTCGGTTGGGCCTCAGACTCTTGGTTTTGGCTCAAGTCTGATCTCAGGGTTGTGAGATCGAGCCCCACATCTGGCTCCGATCTCAGTGAGGAGTCTGCTTGAGTTTCTCTCTCCCTCTCCCTCTACTCCTCCTGACTATTCTCTTGCTCTTTAAAATAAATAAATCTAAAAAAAATATTTGTGGTGTGAAGAATGAAAAGAATTAACTAGACACTCTAACTTGTAATTAATTTTGGAAAATCCCAGTGACAACCAGCAAACATAACCAGGGATACCAATGAGAAAAACAGTGAAGAGAAGATTTTTGTGCTGACATAAAAAATAAAGCTTAATAAATTCCCTTAACTCTGATTGACCTCAGAAGTACTGACAAAGTCCGGAACAGCCTGAAGTTGCAAATACTTGATGTCTCAATTCCTGGAATATTCATTTCCAAGGCCAGTTGGGAAATGGGGAGGAGGTAAGAAAAGAAAAAGAAAGGAAAAGCTGGAAAGATGGATGTTTATAGAGTTGGCAAGTTGTGTGAGTGAACAAACTGAACAGGGATTAAAAAAAATTATTGGTCTTACTTTGAGCCCATGTGAGACATGCTTACCCCTTATACTTATATATATGATAGCATTTAATACATATATTTGTTATATGCAGAAACATGACAGAAAGCAAAGGAGGCAAGTTGGCATGCATTTTATCAAAATTATTGCTCTCAGAAAGATGACTGGAAAAAAAGGGTAAGATTCAGTTATTTAGACAATTCATCCCAAACCCGTAAGCAGCACCATTATGACAAGTTTTGCCTTACGTGCAGTCATTTGCATTTTACATGTTTTTTTTTTCAAATAAGCTGTGTGTGCTTGTATAAGGGTAAATCATGGCAAAGTCCTTAAAAATAACATAAAACACTGCAATATCCTTTCAGTTCTCTGCACTTCCATTATATAATTCACGCAGTATTATTCCAAAACTATTGGTTGCCAACTTACTCTGTACCAAGTACTGTTCTAAAACAATTCTTCAAATTTAATATGCATAATAATTAGGAGGGATTCTTGTTAAAATGCAGATTCAGGGCCCCAGGGTTGTGAGTTCAAGCCCCACATTGGGCTCCACACTGGGCATGGAGCTTACTTACAAAGCAAACAAACAAACAAACAAAACGAAATAAACAAATAAAATGTAGATTCATAACCAGTGGGTGGTAACTAAGAGTCTGCATTTCTAACAAACTTCGAAGTGGTATCAATGAAACCGCTATGGACCACATTTAAAACCTTGCTTGAGCAAGGTTTTAAGTAAAGCCTCTCAGGTCACCATTGGTGGCCATTGGTGGCCATTGGTTTGAGAGGTCAGAGCTCACTGGAGCCAGTCGCCACTACCTGAGTGCCCTCATCAGGAGAACCTCAAAGGGGTGCGCCACATGGTCATTTCACGTCCAGCAGTCATGAGTTTGTCCCAACTCACTGAGCCTGGCCAAAGAGGAAATCTATTTGAACAGTTGGCGAAGAGCTCTTCTCTACTCATCATGAACATGGAACTTATTGAACTGATGACTATGTGTTCCTGATATCCATGGAGAAAAATGGACAGCTTCCCATCAAGGAAGAGGAAGCAAAGAAACCCAGTGAGGCCTCCAAAGGAATAGAACACCAAGTGGCACTGCTGAGTCCTGTCCTCACACATGGCAGATTCTTTTTTTTTTTTTTAAGATTTTATTTATTTATTTGTCAGAGAGAGAGAGAGAGGAGACAAGCAGGGGAAGCGGCAGGGGCAGAGGGAGAAGCAGGCTCCCTGCTGAGCAAGGTGCCCAATGCGGGGCTCGATCCCAGGACCCCGGGATCATGACCTGAGCTGAATGCAGCTGTTTGACCGACTGAGCCACCCAGGTGCCCCGCATGGCAGATTCTTAAGCTCATTTGCAGCAGATATGCCCTTGCCACAGTAGCCTGGTTAGCTGAAGGACGGCTGCTTCAAAGATACATATATATTCTGCAAATTAGAGCTTCTTTGTTATTCCAAAACTGGATGCGAAAAAGTTTGAACATTCCCATTATAATAAGATATTACAGCATTAAGTTTATATATGAAAATAAGAACAATCTGATAACTGCTATAAATATTCCTTTTGTTACAAATTTTTATCATCTTTTTTGTAAAAAAGTTACTCATTGGTGCTATTAAGAATTTGAAAATATCATCATTAAAAACCCATCAGACGTTTTGCTCTTATTTTAAGCGCAAAGCTTAATATAAGATAGTATGCTCGTGAATGCCAGCTCATATTTCATGTTAAAATTTTGTAAAGGTTTTTTTTGAAAATATTATACAAGTTTAGTATTTAACGTGATTCCTAGTATTTGTATCCTATTTGTCTTATTATAATTATATACCGAATGTAATATTTTTTGTTAAGCCACATATCAAGGTACTAAATCCCCTTCAATTTACCCAAATGTGTCAAGCACATTTTATTATTTCTATGTGTCCTACAATATCAAAAGGTTGGAAAGCAATGTTATTGGAGCTATAGCAGTGAATGAGACCAAGTGCCTGTTTTTTTTTTAAGTTTTCATTCTTATGGAAGGAAAAGACAATAAATGCTTAAACAAAAAAAAATATCAGAGAGTTGTAATTGTTACAAAGAAATATAAAATAGGTTGTTTTATTAGGCAGTAATGGAGTGGCTTCTTTCACCTTGTAGTCATAAAGATCTGTGTTAGGAGGTAACTCTTAAAGTGAAATCTGAAGACTAGGGAGAAGACAGACACGTGGTGATCAAAGGGATGGGTAGTAGGGCAGAGGGAATGCCCAGCTTCAAAACCCTGGGAAAATACTTGGCTCGTCCCGGGAAAAGAAAGGCTTGTGTGGTTGCAACATTGTAGACAAGAGGGAAGCAGAAGAGATGAACTTGGAAAGATCAGCAGGGTCACACTATGTGGGGGCCACAGCAAAGACTTATTCTGAGCATGACAGGAAACTATTGAAGGCTTTTATTGGGGATGTGGCAGCATAGAGCTAGTGTTAAAAGCATGGCCTCTGGAATCAACCTGCCTGGGTGCAGATCCCAGGTCTGCTGTTCCCAGCTATGTGATATGGGTAAGTTATTTTACTTCTCTGTGCCTCAGTTTCCTCATTGTAAAATATAGGTGACGATCTCAATAATGTACGTAGGTTTGTTGTGAGAATTAAATTGAGTTATTATTTGTAGAGATGATAATAGCATAATACACTGTGAATATTAAACTGTGTTTTGCCAGATAGTCATTATCTTGAATTTTATACAGCCTTCCCTAATCCAACTCCATATTTGAAATTTTCCAGGAGCCAAGCCTATATTTTTTTCAATGAAACCCTCTAATCCTATAACTGAATACAAATAAACTCTGATTCTATTTTGCTTTGCCATTGGCTCCTCTCTGTATAAAAATATCTTCACAGTAAATTTAATTTTAATAACTTTTTTAAAGCAATGTGAATGGGGAAATAGTTTATATCTTTTTGTAAAGTGTATCCCTTTCTAAAAATATGTTAGCTTTCTAGGATTTCACCATCATGGGTCCATCATTTTGAACCCAAAGGAATATGGTAAATATTAAATCATCACTTAACGTTGTTTTTTTTCTGGATCAAAATAAGTTAATTTTGAAGAGGAAAAACATCCTGCTTATTCACAGCCGCTTGTGTAGTCATATAAATGGAGTAGAGATAAATTATATACTAAGTTTAGCCTTGCTTAGAGATTCTCATTGCATTTAGACGAGAGTATGGGAAAAGAGGTAGAATGAACAGGATGAGAATTCAGGAGTCCTGTGTTCTATTCCTAGCTGCTAAAATAAGATATAGCTCACGAAGATTCAGAATCATGGTTGGCCTCAGTTTTTCATGTGTAAACTGAGAAACTAGAGTAACATTATCATCCCTACATTACAGAGAAGGAATTTTATGCAAGATAAGTTTGAGTTTCATTTTCTGATATCACACAGCTAGTAAATATAGAAAGGAAGGGTCTTGCCTTCATTTTTAGAAGGATTCTGTTTGATAAACTGATGCTGCTGTCTATTTTACATTCTCATTTTTCTCTAGTATTATACAAGTTTCGGTGAAGAATTTTTCAGTAAGGAATCACATTTTTGAAAATTTATGAAATTCCTCACATGATATACACCTATGAATTTAGCCTAGCAGTTTTTTGATTTAAACAAACAGAAACATTTTAAAAGTTATAAACTCACTCTCCTGTTGAAAGGAGAGAGCATAAGAAAGCCATAAAAAGGCTTCTCAATTTTTCTAGAAGTAATAGAGTTCTGCAGAGGTACTGTTTACATGATATAATATTGGAAACACGTAAAAAAAAGTAATATTGGAAACATGTAGATTAAATTTCACTTTATATATATGGGAATTGATATATGATAGGAAGAAGCAGTTTCAGCAAAATGTAATTTGAGGTTTTTTTTTTAACCACAATTGATAGTTGAAACAAAGTACAAAGGAATCTGCTTATCTTCCTTGAATATGTAAGAAGTTCTACCTTAAGGCTATATTTTTATCAGAACCATTATCTAAGCTTAGTGCCTTGGTGTAAATTTAGTCTCCAGCTAAGGTTAACTTCTGATGAGATGGGAACAAACAAGCGCAGATTTCTCTTTTCACTTGACTGAGTCTGGGTTGTACCTTTTAGTGGTGGTGGTGGTAGTGTGAGTGCTAGTGGGTGGAGATGGGAGTGGAAGAAGTTCATTATGAAGAATGTATACCTCAGCTGTGTAGGTAGTGCCCTCTGCTGGTCACTAATCATGTGAGTCAAGACTTCTTTGGAAAAGGAAGTTGAAAAAAATTATCCTTTTGCCCTAAAATAAGCATTCAATTCTAGACTGGGTATTAAATTTATTTTTCTAAGTCTAAATTATAATATTAAAGGAATCAGGAGTCTTTTATTTGTAATACCTAAGTCAGCCTATCACATGACTTTGACTATGGCTAACATAGATTTATAGCATAATTTTAACCATTTGTTATGTGGAAATACAACTTTCTAAAAAATAATTATTTGAATAGCAAAAACTATATGATGAGTTTCCTTTAAATATCCACTTCTCATAGGGATGTTTAAAATTTTTTAATTCTTATTCTACTCGTATTAAATGCTTATAATAATTTAATTTAAACACACAGTTTGGATATACCTCTATTGGAAAAAAAAAATCTAGTTCTCCACATATGTTACTGTAAGTCTTACATGGGAACAAAGCAAAGGTCAAGGAAACCAAACCGAGACTGGTTGAGCAAGGCTTATCATAGCACGGAGAAGAGCTTCTTCAATGCCTCCTGCCTTAGTCAGAACTAGTTTGGGCACTGGACCAGTATTGGGGTGGTAGGTGAGTAAGAAGTAGCTCTGATGAATCTGATATCTATACCTGGAATCCACTCTCTCTGAATTGCTCTGATTTCCTCTTAAGGAAACCAGGGGCAAGGCTTCTGAACACCAGTTTTTTACAGAGGATAGTTGATAAGAATGTTCTCCCTTTACTTATTACAGGTACAAATCATGTGTAACTTAGACACCTTTCATTAAAGACCAGAAATCGGGACAATTCATTCTGGCCCTGCACCTCTTGAGGAAACTATTAACTTTTATTGTCTTTAGAGTAATGACAGAAGTTAACATTGATCATAATGCTTATATTGAAGCTAGGAAAGGAGAGAGCAAGGATTAGTCACTCTCAGTGGCTTGCAAATGACAGATCTTAGTGAATATTGTCCATTTCTCCAGTGTGCATACATAACCACTATTTCAACTGTTAAAGAGACTTCCAGTCACACACTGGAGGGGAAAAATCCAGAGCAATGTCAAGTAGAATAATTAGAGAAAAACAGCACACTAGACTCCGTTCTGACCACAAGTCCCTGGATATGGCTGCCATTGACGTGAGTGAATGAGATTCATGCCAGTAGAAACAAAGTCGGGCTCAGAGAGATGTCTTAACACCAGTTAGCAGAGTTGTAGGGGAGTCAGTCATTCAGTCAGTCAACATTTTCCTTCACTTAGACTGCAAGATCAGAATTAGATAGTGTTGATTTTTTTTTTTTTTTTTTTTTTTTTAAGAAAGCAATGAACAAGGAGAAGCTGTGATTTCCATCCCCCTGAAACCTGGGATAGGACAGAGGTATATCTGCATACTATGTGGTACAAATGTGGGTGTAAATATATTTGGGAGTCTGATGACAGACACCTACACATGTGTAGCAGAAACACATAAACTCATGAGCAATGTGTCCTTCAGAAAGCCTTTGGGCTTCATTTTCTTTTCTGTAAAAAGAAGGGGTTTAGGCTAGTTAAATGTAATGTTTCTTATAGGCCTAAAATTCTAGGAGTCTGTATATTCAGCCAGTTTTACTTGTGTATAAAAATGTTTTGGAAGAAAGATTGAGAAATTTTGGAATTGGCAGAATGATGAAAATCAGCCAAATCTCCCTCAAGGAAGTTTAATGAGGAAATGGATCTTGTTTGTGTAGATGCTTATCTCAATTTGGCACCTAATATGTGAGTGATCAGAAGCCAGATGAGTGGTAGACATGTTTTCTTTAATTTTTTTTTTTCTGAGTTGGCAACACCTTACATAGAATTTTGAAAGACAGGAGAAGCTGGGTTTGAGAGGATTCGGGTGGGTATGACTAGTAAGGTAAATCACAAGGCTGAGAATTTTAGAGTGGGAAGGTCACTTGAGATTAATGAATGCAGCTTTCAACTCATGCACAAATCCTGTCCTGAAGAGTTTTGATAAGTTTTAGGGGAAATACATGCACAAAGTAGGATAATATCATAGATATGAAGTATTTGAACATGAGTCAGAGTTAGCCAGATAAATAATGGTGAAAAAGAAACTCTAGAGAGAACACCATGACCAAAGGTGAAAGGATTTAAAAAAGCATGGGGGTGAGGATACATTACAGTCATCTCCATATTATGAAAGCATTAGTTGTGAGTTAGAGAACAGTGGCAAATGTGACTGGAAAAATGGTCTTCGTGTCACGTTTTTTTGTTGAGCTAGGTATCTTAGGATTTATTCCATTACCAGTAAGGGTTTTAAACAAGCTAGTGGTACAGCTAGGTTAACATTTGCAATAGAACAAGCCAGGTGGTTCTATACATGGAGAATGTATTTGAAGGTGGCAGGACTAGAAGCAGGCTCTTTCATAGAGGTTATTAGAGCTAGGACCTAGGGCAGAGTGGAAGTAATAGGGGGGAAGGAGTAAATAAAGAATGGAAATTTTTGGAAAATCAAATCAACAGAATTTCTTTAATTGCTTGCTTTTCAAAAATAGTAGAGAAGACCTACAGATTTTTGGTTTGGGTAACCATTAACATAGGAGAAAAAAAAAGGTGGTAAATGAAGGGGAATATGGTAAGTAGGCACATGACCTTGGGCACATTGAATTTGGGTTGCATGTGGGATATTTAAGTAAGTCTAATTAATGCTACGTTTAAGGGAGGGGGGGACAGAGACAGAAGAAATTGATACTACCATCAAAGAATGAACAGTGCCTAAACATAGGGTTTGAATTGTTTGATAGATAAGTTCACGAAAGGATCAAACTATAGATAAAACATACAGCTTTTATTTTTCAGTGCATCTGAAGTTTTTGAGCAATTTAATTGCTCCCACTACTTAGTAAAAACCTTTAGCACATTGTAAATATTCAAGTAATGGTGACTATATTTATTATTACTAGTTAGAATTTAATATCACCTTGGGATTGGAGGAAAAAATTGGGACGTAAAAATTCTTGTTTCTTCCAAAATCAGAGTCCATAAAACTCCATGTGTGAATTATGCAGTTAAATCATGTTCTCATGATTAAGTGTCTGATAGAGTGAGAAAGAGAAGAATAAACAGAGCTGGGTTAAGAATGGAGGACATTTCTGAAACAGATGGACTTGATTGTTTTTGAAAATATTACACAGAAGCACATGGAAAAGGTCTGGAAAGGCAGGTGGGGACAGATTGGAAAAGGACTCATGTGAAGCCACGGAATATGGACTTGATCTTGTAGGCATTGACTTTTTAAACAAGAGAATTGAACAGATATGAGTCTTTCTGATTTTGATGATGGCATCTGTGTGAAGACACACTGAAGCGTGGAGAGGTTATAGTCACAGAGATTAGGGACTAAAGCAGTGGGAATGGAGTGGGAACATAATGGAGGAAAAAACCTAGAACCAATGTTGCCTGATCCAGTGTAGTGATGGGTAGAAGACATTTATGCACAATACTCTGAGGTTTCTAGCTTGATATAAAATAGTCTATGGTAAATATTCACTTTCTTCAAACTTTGCTGTGAAACATTTCATCTATTCTTTTTTTTTTTTTTTAGAAGGTAGATGAATGATTGGCACTTTTAATCTTTGGGTTTCCCATTACTAGATAACTAAATGCAAATCATATCATTGTTCTTACTGATTTTCACAGGGAATATTAATCCTGAACTAAATATTATTCTTCTTGGTATAAGATATTTATTATTGCTTTTTTCATCATCCTTGTTTCCATTAACATCACTGGTGACACTTTTGGTTGTAATGATTACACTTATTAATATTTGTTTAATACAGGTATATTTAGAAGTGGCTCTGCGTTAAAGTTAGCAATATTGGAACAGAAAGAGTTCAAAAAACCATACTCTATAAAGTGATGATTGTCTGGAAATGCTATGAGGGTGCATGATATTTTCTTTTGGTCACTGATTCTTTTTAATTTTATAATCTAGATTTAGATCTAGATGCTGTTGGCTTAGTTAGGCTTACATGATAGTGTTTCTTATTGTTTTAAGCCCAGGTAGCTTTAAGATATGTAAATTTCATACAAACATACATACATTTCACATTTTGAATTAGGACCCAGTAATTTCCTTCACCTTCGGGAATTCCCAAAACAGCCTGATAAATAGTCTTGTTACAATTTTTATATAGCCTTTAAACAGAGTTTCATTTTAAATTGGGGTTAAATGCTCTTCTGGCACAAATTTTCTTTTGTAATGCAAATTTATTCCCTAGAGCAGCAGTTCTCAAGCTTTTTGGCTCCAGACCTCTTTATATGTTTTACATTTTTGTAGTGTATTTCTTAAATGCTTGACTTGGTAATAAACTGGATTTTCATATCTGCTTCTGCATTCAATCTGTTGCAACAGATATCTGTTGTATATGCTTTCACACAACACCAAAACTTGACAAGTAGTTTCTCAAAGGTTGGTTACAACGTAGAATCTGAAATGTAGCGCTATGCCTTCTATATTCTGTTACATTAAAATCTATTGGTTTATCTTGCATTTTGAGTGGATCTTTTATCCATGCATGATTCAGTCACATAATGCATTGGTTATTTGGAAAACATTGTTCACTGAGTTATGAAGAGGTACCAAACGTGGACACATTTCATGATTCAATACCTTATTTGTCTGTGGCCTCTGGAAAACTCCACTGTACACTTGTGTGAGAAAAGGGTAAATAATATGTTGATGATGATAGGAGAACCTCCATAAGGGCTTGGGGACCACTAAGTGTTTGTGGACCACACTTTGAGAACGAATATTCTGGGACAATTGGCTTCCTTTTAAAAAGAAAATGAAATTGTTGGCAAAGTTTTATGTTTGGCTTATCTACGTTCTCTTTTCTCTTTGCATTTACTAAGAAAATGAAAATAAGAGGTGTCAGCAGGTTTAGGAAGCCTAGTAGAACACGTCTCTGACATCTTGGGTTCCATTCCTCATGAACAAATAACTCATGATTTTTACATGAAGGACTCATTTCACATAGATTAGATATGACAAGCCCAACATCTATTAGTATTCATGTATTCTAATAATATATGAGACAGCTACTGCATAAAAAATATTTTTCTTGAAGAATATGGGAAATACAGAGAATTCAATATGCTGTGCAGAGAATAAATAGGAAAGAACTAGGCTAAAATGTATGATTATGTCTTTAAAATCTTTTAGTACTTAAATATAATGGGCGTGAATACAGTTAAATTCTGTTTTCCTTTTCCATGGAGTTCCATGTTGTCTAGGGTATGAAAAGTTTCCATTGTCTAATATCTTATTTAATTCCTAGATATGCATAGAGTATTTGATAATTATCAGATGGCATCTAATATCAAATAATTTAATCATTCCAGGGAACTAGCTGATCATTATGGTGTTTTATTGACTAACTTACATGCAAATATTGAATGATATATAACAGCATACATACATGCATAGGAACTGAAGTATTAAATGATATATTTTTTTCCCTCTGTAGGACAACAACAGGTGTGAAATTTGCCTGGTTTTTGATGTACTGTTCTGAAGACGAGAGACATATATTCACTACTAAGGAAGCAAATCTATGAAACTGGAGAGAAAAATGTACTTTTCAGATTGGTCTTATTTAAAGCATCTTCATTTCTTGAGTAGTCATTTAGAAAACATTATATTTCAAGCTGCATAGATCTTTGTAAAAGTTTTGAAAGTCATTTAATATAGTTTTTTTTCAGACTTTGGATTTCATGGACAATAAAATGCAATTTAATACAAAAGAAAAAGATTTCATTTTATCGCCAACTCCTAATTTTGCCAAGGCATTAAAAACTAACAAACGAGATGCAAGCAAATTACCAATATGTGCTTATTTAGAACCCTAGTTATCACGGTCTGGGGAAACATATGTTATAAAACAACAGTTAAGAGAAGGTTGGAGAATGACTCTGAGAAGGTTGGAGAGTGACTCTGAGAAGGTTGGAGAGTGACTCTGGACAGTAGCATTAACACTACTGGTGAAATCACAGACTAGTCTCAAATATGACCAACAATTTAGGAGCTTGTTAAAATGGATATTTTATCATTAGCTTATTAATATGATTTCACTGATTTCATTGATGATGGACTCCAGGCTGAATCTTTAACCTCCTGCACGCAGACTACATCTTCTTTTCCCTTCCCTCACCTTCACCGTACAACAATACCAATAAAACATGAAATACTCAACCAAATAGCTATTCTTTATATATAAAACACTATAAAAGTAATTTGACACTGCCTGAATCACTGGTGGTTTTTCCTTATCATGGCATCAATATATGCATATATATTAGAGCATAGATCTATATGTGGATTCTAAGGAAATTTTCTGTATAGATTGCATTTAGGGTACCCTATCCAAAGAGAATTATGTCAATGAGCAAAGTAGATTGAGAAAAAATAATGGTATTCATAGAGTAGTTATGTATGGAACAAACACATCTTCACACTTGAACTTAGCCAAAAGGCCGAGAAGCAATGAACAAATGCATCTTTAAAAAAATGTTTCTATCAGCCTGAAATCTAGGCAGAGATTTGTGCCTGTATACAAAATAGAGAAGTTTTGAATTGGTTTCCCCAGTATCTGTAGGCAAACATTTCTAGGACTTACTCTTTCTATGAAGGAAATTCAATAGTATTTAACGATTCACACAAAGACTGATGTATGTCTTTCTTCGCTGAGTACCTCTAATCTGCCCCTTGTCACATAATCTTTAAATCATTTACTCTTCACTGATTAATTCCTTAGAAAAGGTGTTAATCTTCCATCTCTTGTTTTCCAAATCTATAGAATTCTTCATATTATTATGAATTATCCTATATGTAATGCAGTTTAGAGTTATCCCCAACCAACAAAACTCCGGTATGAAACATAATTTCACGTGCAGAACAATGTTTAACAAAACAGCTTTGTCTGAAGACCAATTATGAGGCAGTGGACTCTGAAAACATTGGCAACACTTTTAAGCTCAAATACAATAAAAAGTTTGAATAAAAGGTGAGGGAAAGGACACTAACACACTGAATAGTTGAACTTCCTGGGTCATAGTGAATAAGGTAATGCTAAGTTTTTTCTGTTGTACTACAAATAGTATCTTGTGTATTTTTCTTTTTTTTTTTAATGAATTATTCAGGAAGTTACATTTACTTAATGCTGGTGAATATCTTTTGTCTAAGACACATACCATGTTTTGGTTCATTTAAGATTTTCATGTTCCAGTTAGACAGGTTCCTGCATCCTCTTCTCCCTGCTGTCCATGCTGTTTTCCAACGTCATAAGAGGCAATTATTTAGAACTTCTACTCCCAAAGCATAGTGTACATCCTCAAAGGTGAATAAGGTTATGTCAAACTGCCTTGAAATGGGGGCAGCAAAGGTTTTTATGTTTATTTATGAGAGTTGATTAGGGCAAATCTCTCCCATCTTCCAAACACTTTTTCATCTTTGTTTCTGCTCACATTCATTCCTCACTTTAACTCCTCTTTTGTTTTCTTATTTCTCCATGAGCCTTCCTTTCCGCGAGCACAAAGTTCTCATTTCTCTATTTATTGTGGCCATTAATTTATTATTAATACCTTAATTATTATTTATTAATATATTATTTATTAATCTAACCATTAATTCAAGGAAATGAATATTAACTGAATGCATATTATGTTGTAAGCATAGTATATAGTGGTGGAAAGACAGATATGGTCCTTGCCCCATACTGCCTCTGAATCAGACAACTCAATGTAACTATGAATTTTAGATTCCATGAGTGCAATGAGGCGAACACACATAGTACAAACATCTAACCCAGCCTAGGAAGGTCCAAGAAGGCTTCCTGTTGGAGGTGATCACCAGCATAAGTCAGTAGAAAAATAAGTAGAAGTTATATATAAGTTTACAAGGCGAAAGGGGTCAGGAAAAACGAAGAGATGTTCTGAGTAGTTGGAACAATCTAGGGGAAGGCTGTGAAATCAGAGAATATGGCATGTTTGAGGAAGGGATTTGATAGAGCTGCGAATAAAGTGCATGAGGGAAGATCTTCAAAGAAATAGGTGAGGTAAAGCTAAGGCTAAGGTTAATTTGTTTTTATTTTTTACCATTTATAAATAGTTTGCCATTTTAAAGAGGTGTATCCTAAGGGCTAGGAGAAGTCATTAAAGTGTTTTAAGCAGTAGACTGATAAAAGCTATTTAAGTTTTAGAAATAATAGTCAAGGCTGAAATGTGTGAAGTGATTGAAAGAGCCATTACCAGAAGTAAGGTGATCAGACTATCAGAGGAGTCCTGGCAAGAAAATGAATGGAAGCTGAAGTTAAGGCAGTGGAAAGGGAGCGTGTATGAGAGTTTCAGTTTTTGCTTTTCTTTTTTTTTAAGATTTTATTTATCTATTTGAGAGAGAGAGCACACAAGTTGGGGGGCTGGGGCAGAGCTAAAAGCAGACTCCCCACTGAGCAGGGAGCTCAAAGCAGGGCTTGATCCCAGGACACTGAGATCATGACCTGAGCTAAATGGAGATGCTTAACTGACCGAGCCACCCAGGTGTCCAAAGAGTTTCAGTTTTTTCTTAACACTTGATATGGTCAGTCTCTAAATTAAGCCATTCTTATCGATACGTAGTAGTAGCTCATGGTTTTAATTTGCATTTCCCTAATGACTAATGATATTGGCTATCTTTTCACATGCATTTTTACCATCTATATATTTTCTTTGGTGAAGCGTCTAAAGATTTCATCCATTTTACTTTTGGGTGTTTCTTATTGAATCTTGGGAAGTCCTTATATATTCAATATATAGGTTATTTATATGAAATGAAAATATCTTCTTCTAGTCTATGGATTATGTTTTTATTTTCTTAATGTCTTTGGAAGAACAGAATTTTAAATTTTAATGAAATACAATTTATTATTTTTTGAAACTGTACAGATTATTGTTTTGGTCATGTATCTAAGAAACATTTGCCTGACTTGATAGTGGTAATGTAAAATGATACAATTACTTTGGAAAACTAATTTGGCAATGTTTTTAAAATTTAAACACTGATCTACCATATGCTCTAGCTATTCCAATTCTAGGTATTTACCTAAGAGAAATGAAAGTATATGTTTGCACAAAGCCTTACACATAAATATTCATTACAACTTTATTTGTAATAATCGAAACTGGAAATAACCCAAATATCCACCAACAGTTGAATACATAAATAAATTGTGGCATATCCATGCAATGGAATATTACCCACCAATAAAAAGTAACAAGTTATTTTAATACAACTTTAATATCCAACTGGATATTAAAATAATTACATGGAGTGAAAAAAGCCAGACTAAAAAAAATGAGTATATATTGTATGATTTCATTTATATAAAATTCTATAAATTGCAGCCACCCACGTTGACAGAAAGAAGATGAGAGGTTTCTTGGGGGGAGGGCTTGGGGCTATAAAGGGATGGGGGAAGGATGATTACAAAGAAGCAGGGGAAATTTGGGGAGATGACTCAGTATGTTTATTATCTCGATTGTGGTGATGTTTTCATGGGTGTATTTCAGGTCAAAAATCATACATGTGCAGTTTATTTGTTGATTAAACCCCAGAAAAGTTGTAAATATTATTTCTACACTTCTACATCACAAATATACCAACTCAAATGAAAAAAAAAGGCTGCTTGTTCTTGTGATTTGATCAGATAATTTGCTCAAAATCAAAACATCATCTTTTTCTTGGATTTGTTCAGTAGTTTTTGACTCAGAATGTGAGAACCCTGAGAACTGATAATGAAGCCTTGAGAATGTGGTGACGAGTTGCAAAATGTGTCCCCTTTTGCCTTGAACTCTCACACACTAAGCTGGAATCACTGCATTCAACAGAAAATACCTCTCCCTAGTTTCTAAGTAAACTTCCAGGAAATGATATTAAATATACTTTTTTTAGGTGTCTTTGTAAAGATCTTTTTTTCATGGATTTGGAAAATAGATTTTTTTTTACAATATTTTGTTTTCTAATAAAATTTTCCCAGAAACATATGTCTTAACAAAATTATATATTGGAAATACTGAAAAATGACCTCACATCTGCAATTTCTAAAACATGTTTAAATATTTCACAAGTCTTTAGAGTCCTTTGGTTTTTGTATGTAGTGTTTTTAAAAGAAACCTCATTTCAGTTTTCTTCATCTTTAACATTTGTTGTAACGTTAGAACTTCTAATACTATTTTTAAAAGATTTATCATACTTTTGCCTTTTGATGTGGGACATTTAATTTAAAAACATTGAATTAGCATGAAGTGGGCTTACAGTTATGTTATCTTTAAAAAATAATCACTTCTTTGATTAAAACTTTTTAATAGTTTAGCATAAAGTAAACAATTCTCTCTCTGATCCTGAGGGATTGTGATCAGTAGTACAAGAAAGGAAATCAGTCCCTCCGTCTTCTAACAGTTCTGTATACCAAGGAAGTAATGGGAAGGAGGCAGGATGAGCACACCTTCCTGTTTGCCTGAGATGGTCCTGGCTTATAGTTGTTGGGGGGAAGGGTTGTCGTTGTTGGCATAATTATCAGTAGCTATCTCTTTAGTCTCAAGGTTATCCTTGTTTGAATGATGGAGTGGATCAGATCCCCTTCACTGGGCGGGGGCACCTACCCCACAGTGGTCACAAGGGCTGGTTGCTGAAAACTCACAGATGGTCCTTCCCAGGAGAAATGACCTCAGCTGAATCAGTTTCAACATTATGGGGAGGTTATGCTCCACTTTCCAAGGCTCCACCCCCCAAGCCGCCAGAGGCTGAAAACCAACTACTGAAGCTGGGTTGGCTCCCTTGCTCAAGGTAGGACCGACTCTATGATTCCAACTCCACATGAAACCAGACTAAAACTAGTCTCTAGCTGAGACCATATGCTTGTTTGTGTTTGTTTGTTTTCTACTTTACGCTGCTTCCCTCACTCCCTTTCTCCTGAGATTTCTTGACCAATAAATTACACAAGAATCTTAGGTGCTGCTTCTAGAGAATCTGACCAAGATGTGCTGGAATTTATGCCCCCAGGCTGTTAAGATGGGCCTCTGGAGTTAGATAACTTAGTGGCTGGATGGCAATGAGAGCCCGGTCACTGGTGGAAGGCAGAGTTGATAGTCTGTGGCTTGCTTTGGCTTTGTGATTGTGGACATTTTCACCTATGGTGAACTTAGACAAGATGCAGGTAGGAGAGCATAGATTAGCTGGTCAATGGCTATGATATTTGAGAAGTGTAGAGAAACCAGTAACTGTAAGTATATTTGGAATTTAGTAGCTATTGCTAAACACCATTTGTGTGTGAAAAGAAAAAAAAAATTACAGGCTCAGATGTATTTATTATGAATTTAAAGCAAAGTGTGAATGAAAGTTAAGAGTCCCCCTTAGCAGAATTTAAAGACTCTCATCTCTTGAAGCCAGAGAGAGGACAGAACTTAAAACCAGGCACAGTACTTGACTATAAAAGAGGCAAAACTATTATCAGCTTAGTAAAGATGCCTATGCCAGTCATTGCTTTGATAGAAAGTGTGATTCTGAGACTTGAAATGGGGGATATATAGGTAGATGGAATTGAAATCCTTGAATCTCCTGATTCCCTGAACCCTCTGGGTCTGCAAAAGTGGCCCCCTCCCTTGTTGAAAGATAAGACCTCCCTTGCTTAAAGACTATTCAGAGTCCTCCAAGGAGGTCAGTGCCTTGTAAGACAATGTTTTCCTTCTTCAGCATCTATCTTGATATATGTTGATTACCATCAGGATTTATGGGTCTAAATCTCATGATCTGACTGGGGAAGTGCTAGGTCTGCTAGGGAATAAGAATTATACACCAAAGAAATGATAAAATCTGGCCAACAGGGACTGGCAAGAAACTCAGTGGTTTACATAATTACATCAATAGTTGTGATTTTGGAAGTATAAACAGAGGCATGATAAATAAACTTCAGGGTATCTAGAGATCATGAATATTTTGCATGGTTTTTAATATAGTATTTGGTTTTAGATTTTAGCTACAGGTATTTTTACATTTTCCAATTATGGCTTAGATAAAAGTTCTAACTCAACTTTAAGATCTTATCAAATAAATGGAAACTTAAACATAATAATCTATTTGATAACTGTAATTATCCTTTTATCAGTGTCTATTAAAATGAAAAGGAAATTATATTTAAATATTATTCTATTTCTGAGTATATTCTCTCCATATCCTATTATCTTAATATCCTGAAATGCTTTTAATTATATCAAATTTGAAAAAAAAATGTAGTTTTCCAAGAAGATCCCTGAAGGTAATGACTATATAACCAGATTTTCATAAATTCTGTCTACCTGATAAAGAAAATAATTTAATATATTTTTAATTTGATTCAAAAAGTATTGCAGCTGAATGCCAAACATATAATCTCTATATGTGTTTCTACAGAGTGGTGCCAGATGATCATTTTATGGATAAATAAAAAAATACATTGTTTGATTAAAACAACCCCATTTGGGCTAGAAATTCTGGACAGAAAAAAGAATGAGTGGTTTGTGTCCAGATTGATACATTAACACAAAGAGATAGAAAAGGAGAACCAGCATATATGCTGTTACTGTGAGCCTTTCCACTTAGAAATTCGCTGTAAACATCTCTGAGAACTTCTTCAGACTGCTGTATAGTCGTGATTTTTCCATCTATGATCTTTGAGTGCTAGAGCTTCCTCATTGGAATTTCGGTTGCAAAGACCGGACAAGAAGCAGGCCCTAGGCTTTCCACTCTATATTGAATGAGAGCAGCTTCATTTGTAGCTACCAAAACCACTGAACTTCTAAATAGGATTACATTTGAGGAAAGAAATAATTACACTTAAAAAACCATTACCTTAGTTGATAGCTAGTCAAGAGGAAAATGATTATAGAGTTTTTTCTCAATTGATTTTATCTGCTAAGCTGGGTCTTTTGCTTGGAGTAACAAGTTAACCACCTCGTCATCACACCTTAATGTCGCTTGCGAGGATCCTCATGTTGTGTCTGCCTTTGCTGTGATCTCCTGCTAATTTCCATTACAAGCCTTCTGCTCTTTGTCAGATTTGTGTCTGACTATCCCCTGCTGCACCTGTGTTTACTGCCAACCCTGTAATCCTGCCCGCACCGATGTTCTCATCTGGAGCCTTTTCCAGGTCACACAGGTCACTTTCTTCTTGACCGCCTCTTGTATATATTGCCCATATTACGTATATCCACTAATTCACTATTTTCAAATATTTCTTTCTTAGTTTTGATTAAATAGCAGCCATGTCTTGTCATGTAGACCGTTGGAACCCACATGGAAACTCAATGGGTAAATGTCCATTGATCGATTGCTGTATTATACCTATGTCAGTACATTCTGAAACTCTTACCTCATAAATTAGGTTAGGAGATTTTCGCTCTTCTTAAAACGTAAATTCTAATTTTGAAACAATATCAAAATTACAAAAGAGCTATAAGTACAAGAACTTTTCCCCTGAACTATTTGAGGAAAAGTTGTCAACCTGATGTCCACTCGCCTCCAAATATTCTAGTGTGTATTTCAATGTTTATGTTATATGTATTATATATTAGATTCACACAATAAAACAAGCTAGAGAAAAGAAAATGTTATTAAGAACATCATTAGGAAGAGGAAATACATTAACACCACTGTACTGTAAAAAATCCATGTGTAAGTGGACTTGCACAGTTCAGACCCGTGTTGTTCAAGGGTCACTTGTAAATCAAAAACGAGATGTCCAAAAATGGTGTAATTTCAAGAGCCATTAGGGCAGGGTTGTTAACACTATTGATGCTATGTGAGTTAAGTCTATGTAAATTTCCATTTATTTAGATTTTCTCTAGTGACATTCCATAAATTTATATGCATCTTTCTATGAAGGATTGCCCTTTTTCATTCCAGTTATTCCTTTTTTTTAATTTAGTGATTCATCACTTACATATAACACACAGTGCACATCACAAGTGCGCTCCTTAATACCCAGCACCCATCTAGCCCATCCCCCGTTCACCGCCCTCCATCAACCCTCAGTTTGTTCTCTATTGTTAAGAGTCTCTTACAGTATGCCTCCCTCTCTCTCTTTTTCTTTCCCATATGTTCATCTGTTTTGTTTCTTAAATTCCATGTATGAGTGAAATCATATGGTATTTGTCTTTCTCCATGACTGACTTATTTCGCTTAGCACAATACACTGTAGTTCCATCCACCTTGTTGCAAATGGCAAGATTTCATTCTTTGTGATGGCTGAGTAGTATTTCATTGTATATATATACCACCTCTTCTTTATCTATTCATTAGTTGATGGACATTTAGGCTCTTTCCATAACTTGACTATTGTTGATAATGCTGCTATAAACATTGGAGTGCAGTCATCCCTTCAAATCAGTATTTTTGTATCCTTTGGGTAAATACCTAGTAATGCAATTGCTGGATCATAGGGTAGTTCTATTTTTGACTTTTTGAGGAACCTCCATACTGTTTTCCAGAGTGGCTGCACCAGTTTGCATTCTCACTAACAGTGCAAGAAGGTTCCCCTTTCTCTGCATCCTAGCCAATTCCTGTTGTTTCCTTTGTTGTTTATTTTAGCCATTCTGACAGGTGTGAGGTAGTAACTCATCATGGTTGTGATTTGCATTTCCCTGATGAGGAGTGATGTTGAGCATCTTTTCATGTGCCTGTTAGCCATCTGGATGTCTTTTTTGGAAAAATGTCTATTCATGTCTTCTGCCCCTGTCTTAACTGCATTATTTGTTTTTTGGGTATTGAGTTTGAGAAGGTCTTTATAGATTTTGGATACTGCCCCTTATCAGATATGTCATTTGCAAAAATCTTCTCTCATTCCATAGGTTGTCTTTTAGTTTTGTTGATTGTTGTCTTTACTGTGCAGAAGCTTTTTATCTTTCAAGTGTGTATTTCTTTCAAGAGTGTATTATAACACAACCATCAATACTAGGAAATTAACGCTAATTCATTTCTACCATTTGAACCTTAGACCCCATTCCAGTTTTGCCAAGTGTTTCAAATATTGTCCTTTATAGCAAAGGTTTTGGTTCATAATTATGTACTATATTTTGTTTTCATTTCTTTTTAGCCTCTACGATACTTTCAAAGAGTATAGTTCTATTACTTTGCAGACTGTCCATAAATTCAGGTTTGTCTGATGTTTCCTCATGATTTAATTCAAGCTATGCATCTTGGGAGGAATATCACAGAAGCGATGCCATGTTCTACTCATTGCATTCTATTACGTGTCACATGATTTTAATGTTTCCTAACATTAGTGGTATATACGTAGATCACTTGAATAAGGATGGTATCTGCCAAGCTCTTCCACTGTAATGTTACTCTTTTTCTCTCTTTAATTAGTAAGCATATCATGGGGAGATTTTTTTTTTTAAGATTTACTTATTTGAGAGAGAGAGTATGAGCAGGAGGGGGAGAGGGAGAGAGAATCTCAAGCAGACTCCACACTGACTGCAGAGCCCAATGCAGGACCCCGAGATCATGATGTGAGCTGAAACCAAGAGTGAGACACTTAACCTGCGCCACCCAGGCACCCCCCTGGGGAGACATTTTTAACTATGTAAATATCCAATTCCTATGACAGTTTTCATTTGTTACTTAGGTATATCAATATGAACTCATGGTTTCCTATTTTATTCAATGGGTCATAAGACGTTACTATCATTATTTATTTTGATTCTCGATTCGTCTTGGATTTGTCCACTGAAGACCCTTCAAACTAGCTTCTGTAAATTTTTGAATATCCCTATCATTCTTTGAGTACTTGTTGTCTGGCATAAAATGATGTTCCTGGTTCACCTTTTATTCTCCTTGCCTGAGCCCTGAGCTCAGCCATTTCTCCAAGGAACCCTAGTTCTTGCAAGTGGAGAATGATAATTAGAAGCCAGATTTAAGGGGAAGGTATACTCTTGTTATTGAGCTATCGTTGCTTGCAGGCCATTCTGGAGGATAGAACTTAGAACACACACACACACACACACACACACACACACACACACATATACACATACACACATCTATACACATTTTATATCTATCTGAATTTGTCAACATATATTAAATACCACACATTTCTTATCTCCAATTCCAACCCCAAACCTCAGGATTCATTCTACCTTTCTCTAATTCAGTTCTTGTAATTCTTTTCTCTGGCAATATCAATCTGGTCTCCATTAGCCATAATATATTTAATTTGCTCAGTACCCCTGTATGTAATCAATTTTCCATTGCTGCTTGCACTGCGTTCCCTACTCACACTACTTTGGCTGATTTCTTACACTTGCCCCACCCCCACCCCACCCTTCCATGGACTTTACTGGGTTCAGGCTCTGACTCCGCCCCAGTCCAGGCTACCTCCATAGGAGCACCCTCTTTCTCACTGTTTCATCTGCACTGCTGATGTCTTCTCTACACAGTTGTCCTCTGACACCCACAGTTGGCTTCTTCTCCACATGGACACCTCCCTTATTCTTTGGGCTGGCTCTGTCACCCCACATCAGTGGTTAGCCTCATCACTCCCACTGGACTCTTGACACCTAATGACAAGCTATCACTTTACAATGATACCTCCTTATCCTGCTCAGCCTCTAAAACCCCAAGCCAGGCCACCTCTTCACATGGATTATTTCCTTCTAACCTCGTTCAGACTCTGACCCCCATCCAGACATTCCCTTTTTCCCCGTTGGGCTTTGATAGCCTACAGTGCTCACTCATGACATGTAGCTGCTTTACTCACCTGCTTGGTCCTCAGCACCCCACACCAGGCTCTGCCTCCACCTAGACTTGCCCCGCCTGACTTCAGAGCATGAGGACTGAATTATTCAGGAAGGAAATAGGAGGAAAAAGAAAAAGGAAGAAGAGAGATCTTTGATCTTTTTGCTTGCTTATAGTCACCCCAAATTTCCTCTTTCTGTTGCTTTTCTTTCTCTGTCCAAGGAGTCACTTCCAATTTGCTTTGGTACTTTTATCCCAGTGAAGCTTTTATCTTCCTAACCAATGATCTCAACCCTGTCTTCTCTATTATGTATTATTCTTATATGAAACTCATTGCCAGATGAAACTTGACATTCCTGGGTGTTTAATATATACTATTTAATTTTAATTCACACCAGTGTAAGAATTATTGGCTTAGCATAATGAGCTCTGATTTGTATACTCTTATTTAGAAGCAGAATTGGTAATATGTATCATTTTATTTCTTCAGGATGTTTTTATATTACACTGCAGCAGTAACTTTAAAAGAGAGAAAAATCCAGCCCATCAACCAGTAAATATGATTTTAATGAATATGTAAATTTCATCCCCACTGAATTGACTAAAGTCATGTATTATTTGGCATTATCTACCTATATCCTATAGCAGTGAAATGCTCGAATCATTGTGAGAGCTGAAATAAATATACAATAAAAATGTAAATACAAAGAGGTAATTTTCTGAGGTAGGCAATATTCCTAAAAATGTTTTTTACTATGTTTATTCTTCATATAATTCCAGTGGGAAAAATATATACACATAAAACTATGAAGGTTTATAACATTGTTTTAATGATGTTTAAGGAAGTATTGGGGATTGTGATATAAGCATGTGTTCTAATCAGTTCAATATTTATTCACGTCCAAAGTAACAAAGACACCACATTCCAGATAGTCTCCCACTGGCGGGCACAATTACCCTGCAGATAGTACAGAATTCTAATGTGATAAATTAAGAAAATAAAGGATGTTTGAATAGATGTGCTGCTTTAAGTAAGAGTGACATGATTACCTAAATGCATATTATCTTTTTAATGGAAAGACAATCTTTGTTGGCTTCCCCTACTATCAGTGAACAGAATTTCTTTCTCCCTAGTTTTAGTCAAAAATAGTTCAGTGACTGGATGAGTTCCAAAGACTGAAACAAACCAAAGATTCCAAGTTATTTTAATTGCATCTGGTGGCAAAAGTCATAAGATTTGCTCCACAGATGCAGGCAATGCATAGGAATGAGTGGAGAGGAAAGGAACTGGCTTTGGTGAGCATTCTTTGTGTTAAGCACCATGATAACTATTTTATATGTTACTTCGTTGACTTCTCAGGCAACACTGAAAGTTATCTTTACTCTCAAATAACAGCAAATTCATGGAGAAATTAAGTTACTTGCTTGATCAGTATATTTTATAATAAATACCATCCGGGGCAACCAAATAAAGCAAGGTAAATGACAGCTCCTGGAGATTGCATATGGTGGCCCCTTGTAAGCATCAAGCACAGCTAAGTCTCTTCCTCAACTTTTCAAGACATCAGTTTCCTTCCTGAACATGCTTCTTATAATCATGCAAGAGGTTTGTAGAGCTTTCTGAATGTTAAATAAAATCAAAATCAGAAATTATATTTCTAGCTGAATTTGTATATAAGATTTTCTTCAATGAGGAAATTGGCTAAAAACAAGAAACAATATTATATAGAATAGCAGAAATTCACTCAAAAGTTATTTATTAAATTTCCTAGTCTTACATTAATAAGAAAAATCCCCTTTATCCTTGAAAGTCTTCAGCTGTAGAACAGTGATGACTTTTCTTTAAGGGTTGCAATAGTGAATGTAAAAATTGTTTGATTTTATGGTCTTATGTGGCTAATTGTGAACATTTTCATTTCTTCAGTATGGGCTCTATATGTTTCATTATATTTGCCACTGATCCTACATTAGTGTTGGTGATGGGCTTTGACAGGTGCCTAATACCGTCTTTTAAAATGTTACCAATGTTAAACTCAGCTGGACTTAAACGTTGTACTTCAACTTTCACTTTACTTTTCCCAAATTTTTCTTTTAAATTGAGAACTCCTAAAGCTATTTGTAACTTGGTTTTCTGGGATCAGTTTGTGAAATTAATGTCCGTTAAGAAGATATATACAAGTGCTTGAAAGAGAGGTAGAATTATTAGAGTAGTATTTAATAAAGAGGTGGTCATTGTCATCTGTGTGTGATATTTTTATATTTTGTCTACTTGTGATTGTGTCCCTATGACCCATGGGTACCAACACATACTCACACAGTATACATAATACATAACCACGCACACACACACACGCACACACACACGCACACACACACGCATATCCTGCGTGTTTGGATCCTTGTCTTACAACCCCTTGGTCTTAACAGTCAAGCAGCCTTGGGCAAATCACTTACACTTCCAGAATTTAATTTTCCTCATTGAACAACAGGAAAAGGGCAAACTCTTGTTATTATGTAATTATAATAATAAAGTAAGTTAATATATGGAGACAGCTTAACATATAGTCAACAAAAACTTTAGTTATCAACACAGGATTTATTAACTATCTTATATGACCTGGCAATGGTTTATATCAAATTTATTATGTTACAGTTTACAATTATTTAAATGTTTAATGTGTTTTGGTTTTATCTACCTCATTATATTTTATGTCCCTGAAGGCACTTGAGGTATAAAATTCCTTTATGGGAAGAATCATTGAGATATTGAGTTTTGGAACTAAGAAAGGATTTTAATCTCTATAGCACTAAAACAGTGCTATTTAAAAAATTATTTAAGTCAATTAAATATTTGGTTATGTGAACTAAAAATGTGTGGCTAATAGAATTTCAATTAATTCATATTTTGGTATTATAGAGATATAATTGGAGATATTTTGAAAGACCAAGATTTTGCTTGCTGCTGAATTTGAACTTGAGTACAATTTTAAAAAATTGGAATTTTCAAAATTTAGGGTAAAAGTTTGGGTTATGAACATTTATTTTAAGCATCATAGCTACAAATAGAAATTGGTTCAGACTTTTCTAAACACCATTATTTACCGATTTTCAACTTTATTTGACCAATGACTAAAGATATACTCTTGAGCTAAAAGGAAAGCTCTGTTTCAATTATTAAATTTGTATTATTGAAATTATGTTGCATTATTAAATTGTGTTATTAAAATATTAAGTTTTATGACTACTTTTTTCCTATTTGGGAAGAAATATCACATGATTCTATAGCACAAAACAGTATTACTTAATTATTTCTGAGATGCAAATTTTCAAAATGAGTCTCAGACAATGTATATTAATAAACAGGAATCCTACTACATAATTAAACAACTTCAAAGAGCACTTGTTAAATTGATTCTCCTTTTGGACTCCCTATACTTGATGACAGCAATGACAATATCATTTAAGCTCTTCTTTGAAAATTATCAACCTTCATGACATAAAAAAAAAACATTGAAATACAAAATAAATAAGTATATACATTTATAAAATTAGTATAGCTCTGTAAATATGTACACACACATATATATACACAACTGATTTTGCTATAATCATTTATGGATAGCAAATATTCTTGGTGACAGGATCAGTGTCACTGATTTTTCCTTTTGCCTTAGGCTTCAGTGTGACTCGGCAGGTCATGATTACCGATTCTATCTTCATTTAGCCTTTTGATATTTTGTTCCCCATGGCTTATTTTGCACATGTTTTGATTTTTTAAAAAAATAACTGCATTTGGGGTGCCTGGGTGGCTCAGTCGTTAAGCGTCTGCCTTTGGCTCCGGGCGTGATCCCAGTGTTCTGGGATCGAGCCCCACATCGGGCTTCTCTGCTGGGAGCCTGCTTCTTCCTCTCCCACTCCCCCTGCTTGTGTTCCCTCTCTCGCTGGCTGTCTCTCTCTCTGTCAAATAAATAAATAAATAAATAAATAAAATCTTTAAAAAAAAATAACTGCATTAAAATATTATTTCTATTGATTAGTGAGATAACTTTAGTTTACTTCATCTCCACCCCTCATAATACAGATCCTCAGTACTGAATTCTGTTATTATTGATCATTATGTTTGCATTGAAGCACTTGATCCTTTTTATTGTTGATAACTAACTTCCTGTTTCCCTGCGGGCATCTGAATTTGTGATTCCTGCTTTGTTCATGAAATTTAGGAAAGTTGCCCATTCCACAGCACTATCAGTTAAATGGTGCTTGTGATTAATCTTGGGGCTTCTTTGTTCCACGTGCTATCAAAGGTATCTACCAAGTTTACTGGATAAGCAAAACAAGTTTTCAGAAAATTCTAAGTGTATCTTCTTAAGAAGAATTTACAGTGAGCCTTATATACCATACATACCAGCAAACGGTGATTATATATTTCCATGAAAATACAAACTGTACAAAGAAGTATGTGTTACCTTTTCACTTGGACACTCAGCTGTTGAAACTTTCAGAAACTTTCAGAAGTTTGATGGTTTCGCTTCTTGGGGTTTTGAGTGGCTAATTTTAATGGTGATTTTAGAAAACATTATTAGACAGCTGTTTAATAAGCTGTGAAGTAATAAAGGACCAGCATTTCCATAACTTTTTGTTGTATTAGTTACTTGTTCTTTGATATTTTTGTCTTGAAATGGCCTTGCTGTTAGATGAATCACCTTTGGGATAACTGATGTGGCAATAAGGTGGTGTAAAAATATGGGTAGATGCATTTGGCACCTTCTATTTAAGTTGTAACTGAGGCCCCCACTTTCATTCCTTTTTAACATTGATTATTATCACCTGCCACTACCACAGACTCACTCTACACAGGTGAGCAGCGTGGTCCAAATGTGTCATTTTTCACCGAAATTAGGAACAGACATGCCTTAATGGCAAAAGTATTAGAAATTTTAACTCTAAATGAGTCTTCCATTTTAATTTTATATACAGAGGAGCAATGTGGACTGTAGGCTTGTGAGAATTCATAAGAAGGGCTTAAAGGGTGCTTAATCTTAGGCACAGTTAAGGAAACCTAACTCCGGTTTAATACAATGGTTCCAGGCACTGTGGAAAGTCTTACAGTAAACTGAACTCTGTCTTCCTTTGGGATGTGTTGTATCACTTACCAGCCAGCATGCCAAACAGGAGGATTTCCAGTGATTACAAAATACATTGTTGCATCTTAACCACTCCTGTTGAAAGCTTTATCTCCTTCAACAATAAAAAAGTGGTAATTGTGCCTAGACGTTGAATGTTACATTTAGAATACATATCATACCTTAACGCTCTTTCTCTCATCACTACTAAGTATAAAAACCCCCCGAATTGCCTCTGACCAGGCACCCAGTTTGGTACCTAATTTATACTGGGGTCTTTCTGAAATTTTATTTGTAAAAATATTAGACATTGTAGGTCACTTCTTCGTTCAACAAGGCAGCTTTTTATTGCTTCCGGTTACTTCATACTATTCGTTTTCCTTTGACCTCCTTGGTTAAACTCGGTTGTTTTGTATGTGAGAGTCCCTTAAATAATAGCATTCTTCAGAATTTTGTCTTTAGACTCTCCTCTCCTTCCCTCTCCTCTCCTTCACTCCCCAGATTTCCCTGGCCTGTACGCTCTCTTGGCAGTCCTCCTCTCATGGGCTGTACGCTCATGAATACCTAATCCATATCTCTAGCTCAGAATCTGCTCCCTAGGTCCATCCATCTGCAACTACATACAATAATCTCCCCTTGGATGTGTTGCAAATACCCACATTCAATCCCGGTGTTCCTCCTCCGAGTTCTTCCATTATAGTAAATGACACAATTCCTATGCCCACTTTCCCAAACCAAGATCTGAAAGCTATGCTGAATTCTGTCCCTGAATCATTCCATCAAGTTCTGTCCGTTGTGCTCCTTCATAAGCTTTCAAATTGCTGTGCTTTTTCTAGTTACCACACAACCACCTTAAATTTGCCTTTATTGTTTCTCAGATGACTAGAACAGCAAACTAGCTCCAGATTCCCTGCCTTGAGTCTTGTCTCTCCCCGGGCCCATGTCCACATTGCCCAGATTTGTGCTTCTGAACAGTCCTTGTGGAGGCCTTCTTGAACTGGTCTGTTCTCACTTCTCAGCCCTTTCTCTTCTGTCTACCCAGCATCTCACTATCCCCTCCTACCCATCAAAGTTATAATCAAACCTCTTATTTCCTATCACTTTCTCCAGGCTCTTCCCTGGTTTACGACACATTTTTTTATCCCTCTTCCCTGGGATAACCACTTGTGTAGGTTCGGATTTAGAGTCTACTTCGGGGAAGAACCTTGACCAGTAATCTATAAATGTCTTGGCTGGCCCTCTTCTCTGTGCCCACAATACTTTGTGCTTCTCTTTGCTATCTTATCTACCAGATTCTTTGTCTGCTTTCCCAACAGAAGACTCAAGGGTAGTAGATAGGAGATATCTGGGGGGCAATTGTGATCACATTTATAACTCCTTCCAGATTGCCAAAGGAAAGAATTTGGACAGAGAATTCTCAGAAAGCAACTGAAATCACCCCTACTCATAGTGGGGGCAAAAATGATCAAGTTTGGGGTTGGGCTAGAAATAAGACCCGTTCGTGCTCACTATAGGTAAAGCCAACTCATGTACAGTGTTACATTGTATGGCACATTTTTAGCATTTTGTTACTTGGAGATTGTTTTGAAATATTTGTTTTGTTCTCCTCATTCATCTTAAGCTCCCTGTGGTGGAAGACTTTAATCTCTACCAGATATAACATCAGAGGTCAGTCTCTAGAGTTGAAAAATCAGATTCCAGTCCCAGAAATTACAACAGTCCCATGTGAATGTGTCAATAAAGTGATCATAGGATGGTGATCAGTGAAATATAAATACATTATAACTGAGAATATAGTTTTGGGTAGAGATTAAAAATGTTTGAAGGAAAATTTTAAGAAAATGAATAAAAAATGTTAAAATAAATTTCAAGTTTTTATATTGGAAAACAATTGAAAAAGACATAATAATGTTAGGGTTAAATTGCATATTTGTTTTATATAGTTATTTAAAAAATAAACTATTTTTCCAGTGTTATGACCATGTGGCTACTAATAGTAACATCCTGACCATCACTGGTATTCCTTGGCAACAACCACATATACATTCTTTGACCTATATATTTGATCCCTTTTTTTTTTTTCACATTTGATCTCTAATACTATTCACCATTTATAGGAAACAAGTATCTTTGGAGAGTAGCTAATTTTATGTCTTAGGGTAGAAAAAAAAATCAATCTGGTTTTGAAAATGTTTTTGCTAGAAATTTTGCTTTCAGAAAATCTTAGAGTACAAAAATGTAACACAGTCAACATAAAGTGTTCCCAGGTCAATTTGTGATGATCAAATACCCCAAATAAGATAATACTAGGAATAATAATTATAGTTAAATGGAAAGTTGAGGTTGTGATATGAATCATAATGATGCTTCAAAGAGACCAATGTATAGAGCATGTTGCAGGCTTGTTGCAATATAAAGGAAGGATAACTATAGTAGGATATGCTTAATATAAAACTTACTTTTAATGAGCGGAAGAGTTGTAACATATAGACCTATTTTGTATCTTTTATTAAGTGTACACCAACTTACAGCATGTAGCTTGAATCTCCAGCTGTGTAAATAGGGTTGTGAAAAGTTTTACTTGTCAGGTACTGTATAAATTGGTCGTAGAATTCCTGAGAATGCCTGGTATTTAAGACTGTTTTGTTTTGTTCTCCCTCATTGGTACTTTGTGAGTTTCTCCAAGGCCCATGGTGAGAACCTTAAGCTACTGTGCGTGTGTGTGTGTGTGTGTGTGTGTGATGACGGTTACCCGTCTTCCTCTAGCCGGCTACTTTCCTCATCCTTAGCCCCATGTTTCTGATGGTCCAATCAATATACAGAGACTCTCTGCTTTGAGGTCCAATTGTCACTACAGGTGCCCTGTTAGGCAGCATTTAAAATAGCTCCAGATCTGTTGATCCTCACCTATGTGGCTCCACATCTGGTTTATGGGAAATAGTTATGCGTCCTTCCCTTAAAAACTGGGAGTACCAACTGCCCGATGTAGCTACTTCTCCTTTACTTCTGCTGCTAGAGCTTATAACCACCAATTGCTCCCTTGTCACTTTTACGACAAGTTTAACAAAAGCTACAGCACCCCCTAACTGCAGGTGGCATATGGCCGCTTCTGTGAGAAATCCCATTGAAACCCTGGTCTTTGGACTTGCGACAAAGGGGGAAGCACACTCAACCCCCCTTCTTTGCCGGTTTAGATAGAACACAGAGCGCAGTTGCAGGAGCTCCCCCTCACACAGCTCACCAGTCTGTTTTCTGGTCTCAGTCTGAATGAGTAACCTTTATGTGGGTCTGGACAAGGTCCCTAACTTGTTCTTCGCCATCCTTTTTGAAATCTCTGAATGCCAGTCTGTCTCCCACATCATTTTGGGATCTGAAATCTATTGTTTTTGGGTCTCAGACACAGTTTAATTTTAATATCCAGTTAGACATGTTTCCCATAATGCGAGCACATTGGGACAATATAAGGAAATAGCAAGGGAATGAGTTTTATAACACTGACCAAATAAAACTTTGAAAATGTGATTTTAAAGAAAGGTACCAGGGTACATACTCCTTATTAGTCACTCAAGGTTTACATCATTGTGATCCCATGTGGTGACTTCCAATTGATGGGTTGATAACACAAACCGAATACCCTGGGCAGGTTTGAGATAATATAATTGTGTGTGTATTGGGCGCTGGGGCAAGTCTTGTAACATTGCTATAATCCAGAACGGTATTAAAATACTTATTATTGGGGGGTGCTTGGTGGCTCAGTCAAAGTGTCTGCCTTTGGCTCAGGTCATGATCTCAGGGTCCTGGGATCGAGCCCCACGTCAGGATCCCTGCTCAGCAGAGAGTCTGCTTCTCCCTCTGCCTCTACCTCCCTGCTCATGCTCTGTCTTCCTCTCTCAAATAAGTGAATAAAATCTTTAAAAAAAAAAACCACCTTATTATTGTAAATAGCCTAAAAATTATAGAGCCAGAAATAATGAAGAGATAAGCCCACAGTTTTAAAAAGTAATGCATTTTATAATTATTGTATTTACGTATGTTTTGCCTGCTACTTTAAGTGTCTAAGAGAAACTAAATTTTTAGGTTTTGTGGGGGTTTTTTGTTTGTTTGTTTCTGTTTGTTTGTTTAGGACGTGCTTAGTAGACACTGTCAGCTTTCTAGAGAGCTTATACTCTGCCTCTCAATGGAATAAGTAGTAAAGGATTTGCAACCATCTTTAATCTACCACATTAACTATGTGAAATTTTTCCCCAGAGACCCTTTTAAAATTTTTTAAATGTATTAACAAATTATTTTTCTGCAAAGCTTAACGGATTGATCATTAATTAGATTGCAAGCAATGGTTAGTATGCCTCTTTACAACATAAAAGTGCCATAGACTTTAAAGAATCTTAGCAACAGTTAAAGTAATTAACTTTACATTAGAAGAAGAAAGTAAAATACAAAGACATAAGATTATATGAATGAAACACCAGGGAGCCACTGTTAGAGCCATCTCACCATTAGTTAACCTTTTTAAGAACTATGTGTGAGACACTGTGATAAGTGTTTTGTTCAGGTTGTCTCACTTATTCTTCATAAAACCCACTGAGGTATGTTCTAGTATTGTTTGGACAGTCGCATAATTGTACAATTGTGTATTTATAATTGTGAGGAAATGATAACTTGAATTAAGTAAATTGCCCAAAGTCAAAAGATTAAAAATGGCTGAATTCGATCCAGGATTCTGCGACTAACCCACAAGGCAAAACCTGGATCCTCACAGCTCTGTGTGGAACAAGGATTGTC
This sequence comes from Ursus maritimus, assembly GCF_017311325.1. Lineage (NCBI taxonomy): Eukaryota > Metazoa > Chordata > Mammalia > Carnivora > Ursidae > Ursus > Ursus maritimus. Next base: position 32,836,992 of record NW_024423897.1, read on the forward strand.
TCGTGCACTCTTCCTTATGGTAGTCATATGATTAAGAAGTTTCTGCTTTGTGTGTGTATTTTACTATTGACTTTTCCTCTTAAACCATAGGTACTACCTTCCAGTACCTTCTTGAGTAAGAAACACACTGATTTTTTTTTTAGTGCTTTCAAATATATCTTGTACTTTTTTAGCTTAATTTTATAAAATTTAGAAATAATTATGGAGAAAACAAAGCATCCAGTATTTCGCTTTCAAGAGTCAGTTGTCAGTTGTATCTTCAACTGTTTATGACCTTATTCTACACATGTTCGACATCATTTGCACTGCACTGACCATTTTGTGACCTGCTGTGTACTTTTGTTTACCATATCATAAACATGTGTTCATGTTATTGGAAACATTTTCAACATCATATTAAAATTTTTATATTAAAGAACATTTCAAACATACACAAAAATAGAGTAGTACAGAGAACTCCATGTATCTGTCACACAACATCAACATAGCTAATAATTCATCCATAACTATTTCGACTCCCCTCTGCTCCAATTCCTACCTCATTTCATCTAAACATTACTTTCAATATTTGAATGTTATTCAATCTCATCACGAACCATATTTTGCTTATATAAAAAATCTAGTTATCATGGAAATTTCATCACGATGTCCCTGACTAGATTAAACACACTGTTCTGTGATTATATTAAGAAGAAAAAACGTATTTGTGCTCTCATATGAACATCTGTGCCATATGAAACTTTTTCTAATTAACTTCCATGCTGCTGCTGAATCCTCAACAAAATTCTCTAGCATATACATGACACATTGACACACCAAATATATCAGGTTAATGAAAAAGCAGGGCTCTGGTGCTAATCACTTTTGAAACCATAAAATCACAACTAGTAACTTTGAATACACGCGATAAATTGCAGACACAGTTGAGAGTTCTGAAGCAAGTATTAGAAAGTGAACACACCTTTCATCTTAAAATATTAACGGCTCTGCACAGTAGAATCTTTCTATTCATTATAGACTCAATTTGTTTTAACACTTCCATTGGCTCTCTCCTTTGTCCCAAATAGTATTTATCAGCCTGATTTATATTTCCTGTCCACATAATGAAGCTAGTGAAAAATGTCTGCCCTCCAAATACTGCCTCAGAGGTCTTGCTAAAATTCTCTCAATAATCTTTTACATCAGCAAAAATAATTTAGGAAAAAAAGGTCCGTGTGACAAGAACCAGGGATTGAGGTAAAAGAACGTCTTAGAGCCAAGTTCAAGGACATCACGTTATGTGACCATAGGCAAAAGTCTGTCAACAATTCCATTTAAAAACCCATTTCTAAAAGGTTTACAGCTCTGCTGATGTGGTTACCATGAGTCCCAATCTAACTTTAAAAAAAAAATGTGATCTTTTAAATTACATTTGCCAATCCACTTGGGCTGAGGACTTAAGAAAAAGGACAAAAGTAAAGTATTTTACTCTGAAGCATATTTACTCTTTCTACATTAATTACTTTTTCTGCAAATAATGTGCTCATTTTATAATTGAGATACAAATTAGGAACTATTTTTGCATTGTTGGCTCACTTTGCATTTAATTCTCATCCTTTCTCTCTCTCTGCAGTCCACTAAGTACATGGATGTTAAAATTATCTCCTGTCCCATGTATTCACCAGTGTAATTTGGTTCCTATGATTTTTATTGATAAATATTTGCTTCCATTTATTGAATGCTTACCATGTGACAGGCACTTTACCAGCCTTACCTCAAAACTTCACCCCACAATCATGTAAGGTAGATGTTACTACTCCTTACAACAATAAGTGAACTGAACATCAGAAAGACGAAGAAACCCGCCTGTGGACACTCAGGCGCTTGGGCTGTGGAAGAGCATAGCTTTGTTTGAATACAAAACCTATCTATTCTTGAATATTTTCTGAATAGGTGATAGAAAGATCTTGCTCTAATAATGTTCATGTCCTTATGCCACTTTGACTATCGAGATAATAAAATACTATTAATTTCAGTTATTTCATTGGCCTCTTTGAAAGGAACATTGTAATTCAACTAAAATATGTTAAACGGTCTTCATTTACAGATACATAAAAGTAAAATTTAGAAGCATCTCTAAAAACTAGTTTAGCCCAATACAAAAAAAACAGGTTTTCTTATTCTTTCAATGTTTTTGTTCTAAACCTAAAATATTCTGTATCTTTGTCCTCGCCAGAGACATGGAACTTAGCAACTACCATCTGAACTCTTCCCATCCCATCTGCCATGCCTAGAAAATTAACTCTAATTTTATAAAAGCAAAAAGAATGTTAGCATCACGGTAATTAATTATTGTTTTTAAAACACTATTTCACTGAACTTTTGCTTCATGCATTTCTCTGGGTTCGTGGTTCTTGCTGAACTACTTCCTTTCATAGTTCTTTTTAGTGGGACTCTGTGGGCGTCGAAATCCTTTGGTCTCTTTATGTCTCATATGTCTTGATTTCGTCATGAGAGTTTGGATAGGTTGTAGAATTCTAGACTGACAGTTATTTTCCTTCAACATTTATTGTTGATTTTGAGAAGTCTGTTGTCAGTTAAGTGCCTTTTCTTTATAGATAAAATGCCTTTCTTAGGAAATACGACTCCAGAGGTAACTTTTACTAGTTTTTTCTTTGATATTCTGAAATTTCACTGCAATGTGTTTAGATGTAAATTTTCTATTTATGCTTCTTGCCATTTGATTTTCACGTTCAATCTGAGGAAACAAATTTTTAAAATTCTGAAAAACACTAAATAAATGTCTCTTTTAATATTGGCTTCTTTCTTTGGGGGGGGGGGAGGAAAGGGAAGAGGGAGAGATTGAATCCCAAGCAGACTCCATGCCCAGCACGGAGCCTGACTCAGGGGCTCCATCTCACGATCCCGAGATCACAACCTGAGCCGAAACCAAGAGTCAGACGCTCAACCGACTGAGCCAAGCAGGCGTCCCTTAATATTGCCTTCTTATCAACTCCTCTTTTTTTCAAAATCTAGAATTCCTCTTAGGCATTTGTGGACACTTCTCATTCTGGCCTCTGTGTCGCTCTCTTAACTCTGCTTTCAAGTATTAAACAAGCATTTTTATCTCTCTCTATTACTTTCAATGCTTCCATTCAGTTTAATAAATATCTATTTCACTCTCTAGTTTAATTTTTTTGTCCATTGGCTTCTTTTATTTCAATGTCAAAAATATTTTTTTTTAAAGATTTTATTTATTTATCTGACAGAGATAGAGGCAGCCAGCGAGAGAGGGAACACAAGCAGGGGGAGTGGGAGAGGGAGAAGCAGGCCCATAGCGGAAGAGCCTGATGTGGGGCTCGATCCCATAACGCCGGGATCACGCCCTGAGCCGAAGGCAGACGCTTAACCGCTGTGCCACCCAGGCGCCCCCAAAAATATTTTTTTATTCCCAGGATTTCAAATTGGTCCCTTTATTATTATTATTATTATTATTATTATTATTATTATTCTTAATTATTCACAGCCACCTGCTTTTTTCCCTGAAAACTTTTCTTCTTCTTCTTTTAAATACAATACATTTTTAAATCTCTGCTAATATATCATGTATGTATAGTTTTTAGACTGTTGTGATATTTGTAATCTCTCAGGCATAAATTTCCTATTTATAAAATGTGTAACCTATCTTTCATGACCTTGATTTTCCTCGTGTAGTATGGAATTTTAGTTTATAAGATTGTTCGAGGTCTTTCTTTTTAACTGTTTTTTTCTGCACCTATTTCTCTACATCTACTGGTTTTCAGTTGTTTCTACTTGGCTACTTCAGGTGCAGGTGTTAGGTGGGTGGTTTGATTGTGAATCTTTGTTTCCTCCCCACCATATCCTTCTCCGCCTCTTCTTCTAACAATGTCCATTGAGGTAGTGATTTTGGTTTTGAGTCTGACTATATATCTTAAAAATCTCAACAAGATAAAGATATATTTAATATTTTGTAAAGATTTAACCTATTAGATTATCTTTCATAAATTGAAATAAAAATTCACAAACTATATTGAGCAGAAAGTTTACAGTGACATAGTTAGAATCAAAGGATCGCATAAGGTCACAAGAAACCTTCCATTTTATAAAAAAATAAAGTTCAAATTCAGAAAGGACAAGGACTCTGGGAAACAAACAGAGGGCTTCAGGAGGGAGGGGGGTGGGGGAACAGGATAGGCCGGTGATGGATATTAAGGAGGGCACATATTGCATGGAGCACTGGGTGTTATACGCAAGTAATGAATCATGGAACTTTACATCAGAAACTAAGGATGTACTGTATGGTGACTAACATAATATAATAAAAAATTATTATTATATAAAATAAATAAAATAAAATAAATTTAAGCTACCAAAAAAAAAAAAAAAAAAGAAAGGACAAGGAACCTCCATGATGCCACACATTTGGTGAGTAGACTATAGAAAACTATAAACGAATTCTCCAGACTTCTCACTTCTCTACCCCGCTTACTTAATCCTCCTTGTGCAAAATGCTCATTGACTTCTGAGAACAAAGGCTGGTGTTATTTTCATTCGAAGAAATAGGTGTCTTAAAATATCTCCAATTATAGATTAATGTTGGTCCATGAGGCTGTTTTGTCCTGTACATATATTTGTTTGGTTCACTTAGAGTTAATAGTTTACATGATTGCTACTACTAAAAGTGAGAGATTAAAAAAAAAAAGGACAGACGGCAACACGTGGCAACTATAGGCCACAGTCTAGCCTGACAATAATTACACAGGGATGAGTAACAACTGTGTCCATTTAGATGGAACATTGTTTTCCTTCACTGCTCCCCACCCAGCTGCCTTATTCACTCATACTTCTTGCCTCTCCCCTGAGTTGGTGATCCTTGATCTCAACACTCACAGTTCTGTAACACATCTTTGAATTTTCATGTTTCTGCTGCAATGGTGCCTTACAAATATTCACCATAAACACCTTATTACACATTAGTTTTATCAGATTAAGTATTTTCTAGTAAAGCAAAGTACTTTCTAGCAGACATTATTTTCTAGCACCAGGCAGACTGGTGGCAGGTGCAGGAGTTCTGCAAAGTTAGACAGCAGGAAAGATGACTTGGGCACCTGGGAGCAGGTGCCAAAGAATTTAGGAGCCAGACGAAGGGAGAACAGAGGGTGCTGAAGGTGTGTTTTGCTTTCTTTCTAATGGTGTTGACCACTTACCGTAAAGCCTTTGCGCTGCTACTAGGCAGCATAAAGTCTCTGTCATCTCCTTGCCCCTTTCCCGTGAGGGCACAATTACTTATGGGACTCAGGGTCTCTCTAAAATTGAGTTCTAGGGCTGAGAGAAACTACCTCGAGCTGGAAGGTCCTCCTCACTTGCCCTCTGTACCAATAGCACTGCCCCCTTATTTCACTGGGGGTAAATTGAGTGTTAAGTATCAGAGGAATTATAAGGCACATTGGGCAGCAGCCAGAAAAATACCACTCCAGTGGCAGCTGTTTAAAGAACCACCCTGTTTGTTGCAGAACTGATCAGCAAAAAGAACCCCAAAATGATTACTGCACCTTTCTGTGTTGTAACTTTCATTAAGACCTTGCAGTTACCCATGTACTCTCGATGTCGGCAATCCTGGCCATACATTCAGATTCTAACTGCCGTGAGCCAAACCTAATAGGCATTTGAGTTTTCTGCTCCTGGCTATCATTAGCTCATTATCTTGGAAATCACCAGTCCGAATTACAGTATATTTGTGTATTTGTACATGTACACAGAGATTGACGTCCACTGACATCCGGCGATGGTCCTCAGAGAGCGCTCAGATAATGTGGAGTACAGTATTGAGGAAAGTTTCTTCATGGCTTTTGTATGACACTGCAGACTATGTGAGGCCCCCTTCTGTTTGTTCTGACGCCGTCTTACGCTGACAGCCATGTGGGACTCACCAAATGTATGTGTTTCCTAGCGCTGCTATGACCACATACCATAGATGTGGTGCCTAAACAACAGAAACTTATTTACTAACAGTTCCAGAGACTGGATGACCAAGATCAAGGTGTTAGGAGGTTTGGTTTCCATTGAAGCCTCTTCCCTTAGTTTGTCGATGGCCGTCTTCTTGTTTCGTCCTCACACAGCCTCTTCTCTGTGTTCATGCATCCCTGGTGTCTCTCTGTGTGTCCAGATTTTCTCCTTATAATACAAATCAGATTGGACGAGGGCTCACCATAACAACTTTATTTTAGCTTCATTACTGTATTTTAAAGACCGTATCTGCAAATACAGTCACATTCTGAGGTATTTGGGGTTAGGACGTCAACATATGAATTTGGGGTGGGGCACACAATTCAGCCCATAACACCAGGCATATTGCATTTGCTCACTTGCTCTCTTTCCCACTAAAAACGAACCACTTGAAGGCAGGAGTCATGTCATACTTATCTTTGTGTTTCTTGTATCCATCATTTTCGATTAAAAATATTTATAGAACTGAACAAGCTAAAAAATGTAACTATGATGTTTTGTGACTTTGAAGAAGTTTTATCTGGTCCTGACATCCTTGGTTGGGAATGATAGGTGTCCAAGGGACTTATCTACAACTAAATTGCTCTTTAAAAATAAAGATTTTATTTATTTATTTGACAGAGAGAGCACGAGCAGGGGGTGGGGGCAGAGGAAGAAGCAGATTCCCCACTGAGCAGGCAGCCCAGTGCAGGGCTCAATCCCAGGACCCCGAGATCATGACCTGAGCCGAAGGCAGACACTTAACTGACTGAGCCACCCAGGTGCCCCCTAAATTACTCTTATAAAGAAATTCCAGATCTAGCCATATATTCAGAGCTAGGCAAGGGGTATAATTTTCTTTTTAAAATGAGTGGGGGTGGAAAATAACACAAGGAAAGAAATAATGAGAGAACATGAAAGGATAAGTATACATTGGGAGAGGCTGTCATTTAATATATGTTGGTTCCCATGTCAGATAAAATAAGCCATTGTCTATACTTTCAAAGGGCTCATAACTAACGTAGGAACAAATATGTTCAAATGCTTAGGAATCTGTAGGAATAAAATATGGACAGAATTGTATCAGTGGATAGGAGCTAGCAAGTGCCGCAGTATTAACAGAGACCAAATTCCATTGTGGTCTAAAAGAACGGCTGTGGGTTTTGGTGAGCAAAAGTTGTGACTGAATTGAGGACAGTAGCTTAGTGTTGGACTTTTAAGGATAAAGGGGGAAAAGCAGCACAATTTAAATGGTTGGTTCCAGAATTTGGAAATCAGGAATGGTGAAATTATCAGGAGGGAGTTGAGAAAGAAAAAACCAGCATGGTTTTCACAGCGCAAATCTTTTAATTATTTTATTGACTAACATATTGCCTTTTAAAAAATGTTCTTTCAACTCTGAACAATGAACTGTCATGAACATTTCAATCATAACATAAATTAAGTCTACCCAGCATAAGCTTAATATTTTCAAAGGATAAATAGCTAATTAGTCATAACAAAATGACTTATCCTACTGTCTAGCTGGCATGGGAGTTAAAGTTCTGAGATTTAGGTCATAAATCATGAGATGATGGGTTCCCCGCACCCCAAAAAAAGCAGGGAAGAAAAAGAAAATATAGAAAAACCCATAAGATGTTTTGATTTCAGTAATCTACTGCTCTAAGCTCATAGGAAAATTCCTGTTCGCTTAAAACATGACAATTGGCAAACTTTATGTCACTCTAGCCTATACACATTCCATGGCATTACTTAATTTTTTTTCTTATCTTTTTAGCTCTAGGTGTTATTTCCAGTTCTTCATGGTCAAATGACAGTTTATATTGTCTTCAACAGAAAAATCAGCCCACAGTTTACGTACACCTCTTGGAAAATACGTGTCTGTCCACTGATGTTGGCTCAGTTTCTTTCTTTTTTTCTTTCTTTCTTTTTTTTTTTTTTTTCTGAGCTGGCATGGTTTACACTTCTCTTATGCTTATCTTAGGAGATATATGTCCTAGCACAGAATGCAAATTAGAAATACAGAGCATTCTAAACTAGTTTCCACTTGACATTATTTAATAACAGATTATTATGATTGCTTTAAATAGTGTATGAGGTATTCCTTGGAACTCAGGTTTTACATTCATTTATCACAGTTTTTTCAGACTCTGTTATAGATGATAGTAATTAAGATTATTTTAAATGTTTTACTAAAGGTGTATTACAAAACACTTAAGAGATAATTAGATTCTAGGTATTTACTAAATGCTTTCATATAAGAAGTTGAAATCCCTTTCTTCTGCATGCTGTTCCTTGGAGGGTTGGAACTCAGAGTCAAACCTTATTCTACCTCCCCTCTGATCCCTCCAACCCCATGCTCAACCCCATGTATTTTAGGGGGGGTCCAAGATGATCTTCCTTATTCCTGTGTCAGATAGCTTCTGGGTGGATTTGGCTACCACCATCAGGAGATTGGAGGTGAGAGAAGGGAGAGTCCAAGGCTCGCCCGTCTTTCCTTCCTTCTTGGCTTGCTTCCTTCCTTCCTTCTTTCCTTCTTTCCTCCTCTCTCCCTTCCTTCCTTCCTGTCCATCTGTCTTCTTTCCTCAGTATTATTTTTGTGTGTATGTATATGTTTTTAATTTTTGCAATTAAAGTATAGTTGACATACAATGTTATTGTCCAAGACATTTCTTCACCTCACTCTTTGCATCAAACAACATATCTACCTGTACCTGTGCTCTCCCTGCTTCCAGCTCCCACCTAATAGGCCCTCCTGGCTTCCTCCAGGTCAGCCAAGCTCTTTGGGTTCCAATAACCCCATCTATTCCCTTGGTCTCAGTCTATGTGTAGTGGGAGCTTCTGCTATTTCTAATCTCAGGGTTACCACATTTTCCTCTTGCTTGGAGTCCCAGGTCTATCTGTTAAACCAATGTCACTCCCATTTTAAATATTTGGAATGAGTATCTTTTTCTGGTTGGATCTTGACTGATTCATTCCATTTCTTTTTTCTTTATCTGATGATTGGTAAAATCACACTTACTCACACAATCTCGGTTAATATTATCATCATCATTGATACTGAAATATGTGTATTGCCATCTGCAGTGCACAGTGATCAGTGGAATGAGGGATAAGACTAGGCCCAAGTAGTGGAAATGATAAGATGGAAGGCAGAAATGTTGACATACATATTGGGGTTCTGAATTTGTAGATGGCTCAAAATATGGACCTTGTTGAATGAAGATACTAGTGAGGAGTATTGGAGCCTCTGATCTGACAAAACTTGGGGATAGAATTTCTTTATTCATTCACAGATAATTATAGGCTCTAACCAAATGGCAGGGTCTTTGCTAGGCACTAGGTTGAGGGAGCAGGCAAGACTAGGAACATACAAGATGCAGGGGGGACTGCATTCCTTCTAGAGGCTCTAGGAGAGAGTCTGTTCTTTGCCTTTTTCAGTTTCTGGAAACTGCCTGCATTCCTTGGCTTATAACTCCCTTCCATCTGCAACTCCAGAAATTGTATCACTCCAAGACCTTTGCTTCTCTGACTCTGACTTTCCCCCCTGACCTCTTTCACTTATAAGGACCCTTATGATTACAGAGGGCCCATCCGAATAATCCAGAATAATCTCTCCATCTCAAAATCCTTAATTTAATCACATCTGCAAAGTCTCTTGCTATGTAAGGTGACATATACAGAGGTTTCAGGGATTAGGGTGTGGCCACCTTTGGGGACCATTATTCTGCTTACCACACCCTTGCCATACCCCCTGAAGCATTGGGATGGTTACAATCAGACTTTGCAAAGGAGATGCTAAAAACAATAGGTAAACCCAGCTGGGTGCCACGTGCCTTTCCTTCCCTCCCTTCTCCCCTCTCCTCTCCCACCCCCTCCCTTTCAGCAGTTCTGCTTCCTGGTAAACTCTGCACAGAGTCCAGAAAAAGACTGCCTTGTTGTCACCTCCTCTGTTCAGGCCTTGGCCTTTAGGAGCCTGCTCCCTTCCTCTCCTGGGTCTTCCTCTCCTTCAGTTTTGAAGCTGGTGGCATGGTGGCTGCCCCGCCGGGATCTCTGAGAAATGTGGCAGAGTAGCCGGTCAGCAACTACCCGGATTTGCAGGCTGAGCTGTGCAGCAGGGGCTCCACACTCACCCTCGTCACATTCACCACGCGAGGGGGCAGCATTCAGTTCTACAAGCTAACGAGTATCCACAGGCAGTTTTCCTGGAAGTAGGTGTGCATCAATGTCAGGGAAGAGCTGCCACCAACAATATATCAGCAACATCCATAATCCTGGTTTTTTCGAAACAGAGTGAGAATTGACCAATATCAAGGAGCGATGCTGTGGGAATCCAAAGAGCTGTGTGGGTTTAACGTCTCCTATTAACATGCTGCTCATGTCTTAATGAAAGCAAAGAGCATGGGTTTGATACTGTTTCCAAAAAGGCATGACCTTGGAATCTGATTGTGATGAACAGCTACTTATTACCCGAGCATTTAATCAGCTGGTAAACTCTATTCAGTGAGATTGCAAGGGCCAGTTAATGGTCAGGGGCCTAAATATGTAAAAAAAATCTTATCAATCCACCCCAATCTATGGGTTTTGAAGAAGCAGAAAGAGGTGACCAACTCAAGCTCTGGAACTAATGGAGGATAATATTAAAGAAGATGGCATAGTCGCACTTCATTATTATTAATCTTAACAGTGTAACTATAGTTGTTTGGTCCAATCAAGGTGAAGAAACAACAATTTCATATCTTACCTTTATTGGTAGTGCAGTCCAAACAACAAATATGAACGACTTTAAACCAGTAGTTGGCAAAAAAGGAGAAAGCCACAAAAGACAGCAGAAGACCACACTGCGATCAGGTTTATAGCTCCTGGGTAATTGCTTGATTCTCCTCAGAGACTGTCAATATTCTGTTCATTGCTATTGCCAATAAGTCATTGCTTTTGTTCGGATGGTATCACGAGTGTTTTTATTGTAATCTTGATACATGCAGTGGTAAATAAAAAGTCACTCATTTTGCCAAACTAAAAAAAAAGCAAGAGCTAAACCCCCAACTTTAAGATAAACTGGCCAATTTGCATTGTTCCCCAACACACCTCTTTTTAGGAAAGAGTTTTCAAAATCAGAGAGGTGGTGAGACCCTTAGCACAACTGATGAAACCACCCAGTTCCGGGATAGTCAATAGAAAACTTTTATTGAAGGACAATTTTGCAGTGTATTTTTTTTTTTTTGGAGGATTTCTCTGAAAGTCCAATTTAGGTGACAGCAAACAAGTAGGCAACGACGAGTGGTGGTAACAGCTTTTTCTAAGCAAGTGGAAATAGGTGTGTGCTCTGTATGAAATGAGGGCTCCTTAGTATGCAGCTGTGGGATCTTCCATCAGTGGCCGGACCCACACATTCTGGGACATTCCATCCATACTGATAGCCATAAGTAGTGTCCCTTCGTACATTCAAAGAACAACACCAAATGCATGAAAATCCCATGTGAAAGGGTATTTCTAGACTATGGATTCATATATTCTAAAGGGACTCTTCCCAATTTTCCACTGAATATTTTGAGCAGAAAGGTGGAATTTGTAAGAGATAGAATGTAATCAAAAGAATTAAGGGATCAGAAAGATGTTCCTAACCAGAAACGAGGGAGAGGAGTAGATGCCTGAAAAAGCCTCTACTGGGGTCTCCTTCCATTTGGGGCTTAGGATGTGTGAAGTGAGCCCTAGGACTTCCATGGGGACACATCCTGGGAGAACAGAAGCACTACTTTGGGGAAGGACACTCTTCTATAAACTTGAGAATACCCTACGTTTTTCAGCTCTGTTCAGGAAAATTAGTTAAAGCCCCGTTTCAGTTTTATTTTTTTCATAAATGTCTATCACCCTCCCCTCACTCCATAGGAGATTTCAGGAATAACTCTAAATTGCACATCTGAGAAGTTTGACTGAAATCAACTATCTAAATGTAGGATTGATAAAAAATAACTATTTAAGTAGCATTGATAACTGACAAGAATTGTATTGCCTCCCTGCCTGCCCCCTGGCCTGAGGTAACCTTTTAATTGTCAAAGTATCATGATGAAATATTTCACAAGAAGATTAAAGATTTCACATCTAGTTCCCAACCCTAAATTTATGCATGTTGAGAGTAGAGATCCTTCTCTTTCAACCAGGAAACAAATTTCATAATAAACAATGTGTTACTTTAAAAAAAAAAAAAGATTTTATTTATTTATTTGACAGAGAGGGAGAGACAGCACAAGCAGGGGGAGCGGGAGAGGGAGAAGTCAGGGAGCCTGATGTAGGGCTCAGTCCCAGGACCCTGGCATCATGACCTGAGCTGAAGGCAGACGCTTAACCAACTACACCACCCACGTGCCCCAATTTATTACTTTTTAAAGCATAGTGTAAGAAATAAGACAGAGAATAAGGTTGGCATTTCTCAGCAGTTTAATTTACAGGGCCTGGTCTCTTTTGTATTCTCTTTTGTTTGCTAAGCCCTCTTTTTTCCAAAATCCTCCTTGTCTGGGAATGGGGGGGTTTAGATCAGTAACAGGTATGGGGGGGAAGAGACTCAGTAGTCAATGCTAAATAGACAATGAATATTACACAAGATATGTTTACATCCTTTCACTCTCATTTTCAAATTTACCATTAATCAATTGAAATAGATTTCTGTTCAACATTTTTCAAGACCATGTTAAGTAAGACCAATGATATTAGCTACCATTTATCTACCACGTGGCAGGCATTTTCCTTGTGGTATTTTTGATATTCTCAACAACCCAACTAGATAGTTGATACAATCATCATTTTATTATGAAAAAATCGAGAGTGAGTACATTTGTAGTAAATAACTGAGTTGGGATTTCAACCCAGAGAACTTAATCCCAAAGTTTGTCATCTTTCTATAATGATTTGTTGTCTCTTTCAAGGGATATCACTGAAAATACTCTCCGTGAGCGAAGTCATCAATGAATTATCCAGGAACCGGGACTGAGTTACGCAGTTGGTGCTCTAGTGGGCTCTGGAGCCCACTTTTTTTTTCTTCTTCTGGCTGCATCCCTTTGGTCTCTAATATTGGACTTTTTTCTCTTACCATTTAATCAGATTTCTTTTTTTAAAAAAAGATTTTGTTTATTAGAGAGAGAGAGAGAGCATGCGCGCAGTGGGTGAGCACAGCAGGGGGAGGGGCAAAGGGAGAGGGAGAGGCAGACTACCCCAGGAGCAGGGAGCCTGCCTTGAGGGCTCCATCCCAGGACCCCAGGATCATGACCTGAGCTGAAGGCAGACGTTTGGTGGACTGAGCCACCCTGGCGCCCCTAATCAGATTTCTTTACGCAGAACTATTTTCTCCTTCCGGGAAGAACGAGAACAATTCAAACTTAATCATCCGAAGTCATGACTTTTCGTAACTATACTTTTGCTAATAGAACAGAATAGAAAACTATTCAGTTATAATTTTGTAATATTATTGTCACCACATTTTTCTGTTCATGGGAACTTTTAAATATAGTACGTACACTTGACTATGCTGGCATCACAAATGTGTGAATGTGTGCACAGATGTAACAACTTGGGCTTGTAGATGCACAGAACTCCGAAAGTGTTCTCATTACTCTTAATCCGGTGGTATCATGTAGTAACTAGTAACAGAAAGAATTAGCACTAGAATGATCTGTTATTTATTTTTTTAGGTTGGGAGCATGAGCATGGGAGGGGCAGAGGTAAAAGGAGAGAGAGAATCTTAAGCAGTCTCCATGCTCAACGCAGAGCCCAACACTGGGCTTACTCCCAAGACCCTGAGATCACGACCTGAGTAGAAATCAAGAGTCCCACGCTTAACTGACTGAATCACCCAGGCATCCCTTCGCACTTGAATTAAATGTTCTTGCTATGCCTGATATATGTGTGGTCTTCTTACTAAAGTTCACTTATTTGCTAACATATTGCCTGGCTGCACATTTGCGCCATGCAAAGGTAATTTCTATACCTAAAAGATACTGAGGAGTGCTCAAGGTTGAGAGGTTTCCAAACTGTGGTCATCAGTAATCTCTTGGGAGCCTGAGAGGAAAGAGGAGCAGGTAGGCTTAACACCTGCAATCCCGTTCTAGACAAAGCAACTGTGCATCTATATAAAAACAGAAGATGAAAAACATACACATAAATGAAAATTAAAAAGATATCTATATAATACATATTTTAAATATTTATAGACAGCCATGTAGGATTTTATTTAAAAAATGGTTTTAGTAGTAAAACGGTTATTTTTGTCCACCCTATCGAAAATAGAGGTGATCACTCTGAGGCCCCAGGCACACAGCTACTAGACCTAAACCAGAACACACATTTTTTAAATCCTGATCTTCCCTAGATTAGCTGTTAGTTGTGAAAATGTTTTATGAAATTTTGTTGGTTGAAGTTTATCATTTTCCTAAACAATTTATTTTGAACTGCAAAGATACTCTTTTTTTCTTCTTTTTGGGGGACACATTCCTCTTCTCTTTGGAATTGTCCTTTGAAGTTTAGATTATAAAATCGAAATCCTTTCAGAGGATTTCTGAATAGATATTTTTTTCCTAGAAGAGGGTTTTTTTTTTTCATATAAATTAAAAAAAAAAAAGATAACTGGGTGTAAGTCTTGCTGACTTGTTCTGTTATTCAGCTCGGATGTGGTAAGATAGTTTTCCCAACCTAAAGCTAGAAGCTCCCATTTGTCAGGAATGCTTTTGCTCTCGAGTTGTAATAATTTTTGCTTCCTTCGGGATGACATCTAGAAAAATCAATAAGTTGTGCTCAGAGGGAAATTCTGTGCACAAGTTTTCTTTTATTTTTTTAGAACACATAGCCTGTTTAAGTAAGTCTGCTTATTCTTCCAAGTAAGCAAAGTCTTGAGATGAAATATTTGTTTGACTGAAGGATTTAAATAGGTGTCTCTGTTTTTAGAATCCTTTTCCCATATTATGTTGATGTGTACTTTAAACAGCATTTATCCTAGGGGAGCGCCGAGGACCTCTTGTTTATAACTAGAGCCATTCTGATGCCTGCTATTTCTTGCCACATTCTTAGGCAACAACAACAACAAAAAAAACAATTTTTGTGTTTCTCCCCAGACATGCAAATACAAAACAGGGAATGGAATATAGAAAAGAAAATAAATGCTTGGTTTCAGTATCTTCTCCTTTCTTTCCCCTGACTTCTTTCCACTAACATTTGTAAGCATATTAAGATATCAAAATGGGAGACAGTAGTAAATAACAACAAAAATGGAACTGGGTCAGAATTTGGATTTGAATATTTGAATATCAGTGTCACTATTTATCAACTGTGGTTTAGGGCAGATTATTACATCTCTTTAAAGCTTTTTTTTCCCCTTGTAAAATGGGGATTGCAATACATATGTGGAATGGGTAGGAAAATTCTGTGTCTGATACATAACAGGTATTCAGAAAAATGTTAACTGAATATGAATGTGATATTATAAATAGCAAAGGATCAGTTAACTACAAAATATTCTTTTTTACCATTATGGATAGAACTAGAATAAGTCATTTTTTATATTACATGAGAATTACAGTATGCATTCAGTTATAATTATCTAGGGAATGAAGTACCTTTTATAAGATGGCTGATTTACCATTTAAGATAGGAGAGCATATCCCTGAAAAAAATGGGCACCAGGACATGTAACTTTTGGCAAACAAGTGAAAGGTCAAGAACAATGTGACTTGGAACTAATAGCAGCTCAGTGGCTAGATCCATGGCTTGGTAACTAAATCTAAGAACATTAGTTATTTGGAAAGAGCTTACCAAAATGATGAACAGGGTCACTGAAGGGAAAAATTAACAAGAGCTTCCAGATAATTTATATTAGCTACTTGATTTTTCCCAGGTTCTACCTATGCACTGACGTTTTGGGAAACCATGCAGTAGAGAAACAGAGCAGAAAGGGAATAACACTTATTGAATTACGTGTTCCAAAAATTGTGTTAAGCATGTTTTGCACGTAAAAATAAAGTCATTCTGTAAATCATCTTCTGATTGGTAACCGAAAGAACCAATAAACAGCAAAACAAAACAAAACAACCCAATCCTCTCATGCTACGGGAAGGATGCTATAAGAAATACAAGCTGTTTCATGATATGTGTATTTAAAATGTGAAGTACCCTAAATTTTATTTATTTTCATCTCATATCCATGGGTATAGAAATAAGTGTAAGATCTTAGTGAATGAGAATCGTTAAGTGAAGTGGTATTACTTAGCTCGGGCTGCCATAACGAAGTACACAAGCTGGAGGCTTAAACAACAGTAATTTATTTTCTCACAGTTCTGAAAGCTAGAAGTCCAAGATCAAGGTGTCAACAAGGTTGACTTCTTCTGAAGGTCATGAAAGGTAGATCTATTCTAGGTCTCTTTTTTAGGCTTGTAGACGGACACTTTTCCCCCTGTGTTTTCCCATTGTCTTTCCTCTGTACATACAGAGTGTGTCTATGTCCAAATCTTCTGTGTACAAATTTGATAAGAACACCACTCATACTGGATTAGAGCCCACTCTAGTGATCTCATTTTAACTTACTTAACCTCTGCAAAGCCTCTATTTCCAAACCATAATCACATTCTGAGGTATAGCGGCTCAGTTAAGACTTTAACATATGAATTCTGGAAGTGAGGGGACACCGCTCAGCCCATAACAACTACATTCTTCATTTCTCTTCTTCATAATTCCTCACAGGAATGACTTGGTTGTAAAAGATGCTCCATAAATATTCAATAATGATAATTCAAGGACTCTTTGCATCAAATATGCAAAATAAAACTTTGTTGTCCTAAAGATACTATAAATATATAGTTTTATAAGTTAAGTCAAAACAGAAGCCATCCACATTAGAATACTTTGGGCACTTGAACCAGGCCAGACCACAAAAGCTAATTTAGGTTTGAGGACTGGATGGAATGATCACTCAGATACAGGGTCATTTCCTCTTTGGTTTACAACCAAAGCAGAAACATACAATTAAAGATATATACCAAATCAAGGCTACAAATGAGTGGACATGGCTCTCCATCGCCTCCTTTTATGCCTACCAAAAACATGCCCAAAGTTTGGTGAGCTTATCGGTAGACTGAAAATCTCTGAGTTCAGAGGATTCCCAACTGTAGTTTACCTACACTCTTTGGAACTGAAGATGGTGGGAATGATGAGAATGATGGAGGTGTAGAACTTCATTATTCAAGGATCCACCCTATTTCCAGGAATTTCCAAGGAAATTCCTGCTNNNCTGCTGAGCCACAATTGCATACTTCCAAGTTCTATTTCTTGTTGCGTAATTGGGTCTCTTGAAGTTTCAGGGAGTAGGCATGCTCTATAGCAATTTTTCAATGAAGTGTAAATTTGAGTATGTGTGAAAAGCACTTTGTAAAATGTAAAGTACTATGTCCGTCCTCCACTTTGAATGTTACAAATAAATAAGTAAAAAAAAATAAGTCAGCAACAACTTTTATATATGTATATTTCTATTTATAGTATGTGTACATACACACATTGGGTACTGACTATGTTCCAGGTATTGCTAAGGATTAAAGATCCAGAAGTAAAAAGAAAACAGATGTTATTCCTTTTGCACAGAATATATAGTATAGCAATTTTGATATAATTTTCATAATGCTAGTCTTATCAGGACTACATACTTACTACCAAAACAGTTGCAAAAAAGGCTCAGTAAGTCTCCAGAATTTGGCAACACTTTAGTGGGTTGGCTTCCATAATTCCAGGATATGCTAAATCAAAATACATTTAGTGGTATTGCATACTTCTTTCTTTATATACAGAGCACACACTCTCTCCAAGTTCAAAAAGAGAGAAGGTTTCTTTGCCATTTTCTGCATTCTTTTCCATGGCTGTAGATTCTGACACTTACCAATATCTTTTTCATAGAAATAGGCAATTTATAGGACTATTCTTTGAGAAAACCATGATGTCCCTAGGTTTTGTCCTAAGAAGTGCCAACTAGAGAATGCAAGAGTAGGGACCTTGAATCAGGCTCTACCTGGCATGCAAGAGTGGGGAATACTCAAATTCTCCATCCATTAACAGGTTCAGGTGTATGCATAAACCTTCTACTCACGGATTGAAAAATCAGGATTCTTACCATTAGGGTTATAATTTTAAGGGATTAGACAAATTTATCACAGTGTCTCAGAAAACTACAACCAAAGATTAAGGGCAATTCATTGCATTAACTATTTTAATCCAAGCCCCAACTACCTAGCACTTCCAGAACATCTCCTCTGTGCTTTTGGCTAATTGTTTTTTAACTGAGATCTGATAAAGTCTCTTTTTGTACATCTTCCGTCAGGACAAACTAGTTATAGCTGCAAAGAATGTGTACCAATGTCATTAACCCTCCTTCCTTGCCAGCTAATTAAAGCTGAAGAACGAAGTCATAATTCCTCAGACACTGAAGAATTGTGTGGGCTGTGAATTATCTTCAGCAATAAATCATTGTAGAAATAGCCCATTAAGGTCCACTAAAATTGGAAAGGTTAGGGTTAGTACAGTTGTTATCCAAGTCTTGAGTGTTAGTGATAGCCCACTGCCCTGTGGTAGCCTGAAGTGCACATCACGTGCCTCATGAGAAAAGGAACACTCGTGGTTTCTCTTTCCCATTGCACTCTAGGCTGATCCGAGCATCAGTTAAAAATCCTTGTCAAGAGTAAGTATTGAGAGTTCAAGAGTTCATCTCTAAAGACCCAATGAAGAATATCCTGTTTTATTGCTCTTATTTGGGCATGTATTAGAGCTGTTAGAGAGTCTGGTTAAGTCTCTTGAGTCTTTTGACTTCTGACAAACACTCTGTAAAGAGAGAAACTTTAGCCTACTGTATTCTAACATGTTATATTGGAAATAACACCTCTCTTCTCACATGGACTCTATAAGAAGGAAGTTATTATGTCCCTGGTAATCTAGATTACAGTTAAATGGGTAAACAAGTAGTTATAGTTGTTGTGTGATAAGTTGGTAAGAGAAGGAACTAGTTCAGTTGTGAATAATAACCTCCATGTAAAATAATTTCCCCCAAATTTCCAAATATTGATTTATCACCCCAAGAATTTTCCAAATACCTACAGTTTTAGGCTATTGCTTCGTTATTCAGCCACCTATCCTACCTTGAACTCCTTCCCCATTTCCCTGTAGTGCCTACCTCTGTCAGGATTCGTCCTTCCCATGGACACCTCACTCACCCCAACCACCTTTAGAGCTTCCTGGAAGAGTCAGGGTTGCTCCGATTTCATGTTACCCTTGTCACTTACGTCCCTTTGGTTCTTATCTGGATTTTTCCCCCCTTTCTGACCCATTGATTCTCCCTATTCTCCTGGGTATTTCTGAATTTTGAGTGCTTGCCTAATCCAAGGACCCTCTAGCTTCCTAATTTTTGTCCTGTGATCTAGTTTCCTGGCCTATCTCCAAAGTCAATTGTCACATGCTGTTCTGACAAGTTAGCTATCTGAACTCGAACAAGTCTCTTCATCTTTCTGGTCTCAATTTTCTCAATAAAATAAGAAGCTCGGTGTCACTTTGAGGCCTCCCATTTTAATGTATCAATGGGATTGAGTTGCACTTGACATATAAATTCACCAGTTTGGGCCCTGGTTATAGTGACTTTCAGATAAATGAATATCGTATGTGAATAACCGGGATATAAAGAACATTTTGTTTTGTTTTTGTTTTGCTTTTTAAAGGAAGTTGGTTTTAGAAAGTATTTCTAGGGTAGTATTTTATAAAGGGAAAAAATCTAATAGATAACTATTTCAGTCGCTTTTAAATACTTTAAAGAATATGTCTTACTTATAACTTACATGAGACTTGACTTTACCTAATTATCCATCTCACACAGTATCAGATTCAAAAAAATGTATAAATGCAAATTACTAATATTGTTTTGATCTCCTAATATGTATATATTACTGTGAGTTTTTAGGAATACTAATATATCAGAAAAATGAAATGTCTAGATGGAAGCCAGAAGGGTATTCTAAATATGTTTCATATATTAGCTCTTTTATTTCTCAAACCCTCTAAAGTACATACTATTATTACTTCTATTTTACAGATGAACTGACCGAGGAAGAGAGGTTAAGGAACTTGCTCAAGTTGAGACAGAATAGGAGAGCCAGGGTTTAGACAAGAAAATCTGGCTTCAGAGCCTGTGCTTTCAGTATCACACCATTCTGCTCTTTGCAACCAATTCTAAGAAAGTCTTTGAATGGCATAAGGTTTGAAAAGGCAATAAGGTTTATATCTGTAACACAAAGCAAAACTTCTAACACTTTCCTTTACTATCGTACTCTTAAAAAGTCACACAGAATAAAAGCTGCACGTCTACCTGCTCATTCTTACTCTTTTTCTGCCCCTCAATATAATCTGAATGGATTCTTAAAAAATCTTCCCCACCTATTCTTTTCTCACCTCCCAAATACCTTATTCTTCCCTGGAGGCTGTATGTCTTTCTCATATGAGTTAGTTTAATTCCTCTGGCTTGTTCAATACAGCATCTCTACATGCTTCTAAACACAGGTCAGCATGAAGAGAGCCCAAAAATAGAGGTTGCAGAATTCTTGTTAGAGCAGGGTTAAATAATCACATCACCTCAACACTTAGTGCCCCTGTACACAGCCGTACAACCTCGGGTGCAGATGTCCCACACGGAATTCAGCTGTCAGTCACTTGAACTTTTATGGGTTTTTCCACGCTAGGATTTCCATCTTTAGTTTACTTCTCATTCTAGGAATTCCCTGGATAATGAAAATGAGGGAATGTTTGGGCCTGTGTTAGGGAGGCAGATGAATCAAAAAGCCAAAGAAGGAAAAAAATTCTGGCTTCCATCTAGACATTTTGTTTTTCTGAAAACTCACAGTAACATTTCTTTTTTTTTTTTTTAAAGATTTTATTTATTTATTTGACACACAGAGAGAGACAGCCAGTGAGAGAGGGAACACAAGCAGAGGGAGAGGGAGAGGAAGAAGCAGGCTCAGCAGAGGAGCCTGATGTGGGGCTCGATCCCAGGACCCCGGGAACACGCCCTGAGCCAAAGGCAGACGCTTAACGACTGAGCCACCCAGGCGCCCCCACAGTAACATTTCAAAAGGTAATGTCTGCTTTGAAAAAAATATAAGTTATGATTTGATTTCGCATGTATAAGTTTCTGGCTCACAGGGTGAACTGAATTTCTCACTTTCCCCCTGACTATTTAGGGGATAAGGAAACACAACCCAAGGAGGAAGAGATGGCCTAGGACAGCTAACTGGTATGGCTTGGAAGAAAAAGAAAATGAACAGACCCAGAAATTTTATACAAATTTGAGAGCCGTAGAGCCTCACTATTCAAGGAGGGCACGTTTGAAATTTGACTTTCAGCAGAGTGACGAAACTCTTTCGTAAAAATTGTTTGAGCTGGGACGCCTGGGTGGCTCAGTCGGTTAATCATCTGCCTTTGGCTCAGGTCATGATCCTACGGTCCTGCGTTTGAGCCCCACATTGGGCTCCTTGCTCAACAGGGAGCCTGCTTCTCCCTTTGCCTGACGCTCCCCCTTCTTGTGCTCTCTCTCTCTTACAAATAAATAAATAAAATATTTTTAAAAAATGGTTTGAAGTTGAATCTTAGGTGGGCGATTAGCAAAGGACTTACAAAACCAAGTTATAATTTATAATCTCAAACTGACAAAGTTAGTAATTGGTTTTACTTTTTCAAAGCTTTAGAGAATGACTTAATCAGCACCTGCTCATATGTGAGTGTGTGAGCTCATGTTTGCTAATAGAGAGGGAAGAGGGATAAGTCAGACTGACTCACCATTGGTATAAGACTTTTTCACTTCTGCCTGAGACAAGAATGAACCTCAGATGAGTTTGCTTCTGGACACACTGCTGATTAATCACTACGATAACATTGAAGTAGTCATTCTGTATCATGGATGTTTAAAACAAATCTTAATTTTCTAGAGTTGGAACTCATAGTTTTTTGCTTTTATTTTTGTTTTATTTTACTTTCACATTTTCACTGAACTAACGGAGCTTATTAGGAGTTTGGCTATTGGGGATAAACTATCAGAGATGCAGGAAAATATTTCCAGCTCTTCGGACCTAAATGTAATTGGTAGATTAGAAAAATAGACATGAAAGTTAAATACCAATAGAATAATCCAATTCAGTGATACTTTACAGTTCCTGGAAATTTTCTTATCTGGGCAGATAAAATTGCTGGCTTGCTAAGAATAAGCAAGAAAATAAAAGCCAAATTAAATGCCAGATATTAAGTACTTAAACGCACATATTTTGTGTCTTGGATCCTTCTGTAGATCTTCACTCAACCCAGTTCTTAATTTACGTACAACCTGAACGACTTTGGTCATATCTTATTCCAACTGTAAGGAAGTGGAAGACAATCTACCTGCAAGGACTTTAAGGATATCAAGGAAAGAAAGTAGACTACTTGGCAATGAGATAATAAGCAGAATAACTCAAGACTTAAATGCTCACAGGAGTCACACCCAGAATGCCCCTTTGGCCTCTCCTGGGCTGTGCAAAATCAGTGTTTTAGAGTACAGCCCAGAAATGTGTGGGCGTAACAATGACCAGAATTATCAAGAAAAGATTTAATAATCCTCTATGTATGAATTTATTTGAATGGATTTTAATAGAAAATGGTTTGACTATTGATATTTATTTAGTTAAATCTTACTAATCTCAAAGATTGTGTTCTCCAAAATGGTTTTTTCATAAAATCCATTTAAGGCAAAATATAAGAACGTCACAGGACATTGTGTAAGTTAAGTATGTGGCAATCATAGTATTCTTGTTAGAGTCAGAACTGTCTCTAGCAGATGTTGTATCTGGGGTGTATATTTAAAACTAAACACAATTTTGCCAGGTTCCACAGTAGCATTTTCAGCTAACTTTGTCCAGAAATACTGTAAAACACACACACACACACACATACACGGACTAAATAGGGGAAGGTCTAGGATGAACCTCTTAGGACCAGTTGGACAATATGAGACTGAAGAAGTTCAGATGCTCCCATAATCCTGCTTGGTGGAGAAGGGGGACATTATCTAGAAATATGAAGACCAGGACAGATTAAAAGGTGTGATCTTTCAACTTTAGTAGCTTCCAGAACTGTGTCTCTAATCCTATCCATTTCCTCATGGGAAATAGTTATTTCAGTGACTACCAGGAGGAATATCTACAATCTGTACCTTTGCCCAAGATGTCAAAGATGATTCATTCTCCTACAGCAGCAAGAGCCAGAGAATTCTAAGCAGTAATGGCTCTTTGGCCAGACTACCACCTGCTGCTCCCAAGGGAGGCTCATGAACAATCATTTCCAGCATCGCCTCTCTGAAGTTTCTGGTATTTATTTTTCCCACAGGACTTTGGGGCCTTGGCAGCTGGATAGCTGCGTGAGTCTGTCTCAATCATCTCAATTAACAGCTTTTATCAGAGGATCTGTTCGACTTTGTTTTGGCAGCGCTGATGGTACACCATTCTTTTTGAGACATACGTCTAAAGGAAGTTATGTTGAGAACTACATTGAGGCAATACGCTTCTGTCACCCCAAACAAATTGTACCCTGCCCATCTCTTTGTCAAGGAGAGTTCAGAGATTAGAGAAGGGACTGCACATTCATGCACTGTTTGATACTTTTGGTAGCTATTACAGGACATTGTGAAGTTAATTTCCATGTCACTGACTCAATTTAGTTAATTTGTTTCTGTTTGTCTGGATATGAATATAGTGCTCAATTTTTCCCTGGAAGAAATTCATTTTTGAGGAAGAAATCAAAGAGTTTATGAAAAAAACACACAGGAGAAAAATCTTAAGCTGTTAGTTTTTATAAAAATACTGGAGATTTTAGTAAGTTACCATAACTTTCCAGGTTTATTATGAACTTTGGAGAGTGCTTATAATGATTTTACTTGGTATTATTACCTTAATCATAGCTATAAAATTATTCTCATATGAAAAATGAATCAGTTACTAGTTCTCAAATTATTTTCATGTTATTCCTATTTATTTTCGGCTTGGTAATATGGTTTACAGGACTAAAGAAAATTTTTTTAGTTAATTCAAATTCATATTTGGTGACAATTAGAATGGTATAATTGATATTTTAATAGATAATTATTTTCCTTTTATATTTTTTCAGGAGAATATTCTATATTCCTAATTTTTATATTAGCATATTTGAGAACCAAATTTATTGTCTAAGATAACACAGTTTTGCTTACATAATAAAAGTCAGTGGATAGATGAAATTTAAGAAATAAAATATATGGAAAATATCTTAGAAGTAATATACTTATGATGTGGGAATATATTTTTATTTAGTTACTGTGTCTATTGCATTAATTAATTTATTATTTTATAGGGGCATGTAAGTATTTGAGGAACATATTTTTAGGATTTTTTAACAAGCTGCTGAAACTCTTTGAAAGCTGAGAAATGCCTTCTATTTCTCTGGAATCTAATACTAAGTATAGTACTTGATAGATTATATGAATCTGGTAAGATGGCTGTATTTCCAATGTATATAATTGCTAAGGTAATTTAAAAATAAATAGATTCATTTATTCATTCACTCATCCATTCTTTTATCCATGAACATATATTTCTTGAATAGTTACTCTGTGCCAGACATTGTATTTTATGTTAGAGGAGAAAGATCAATAAGGATACATCCAATGTTTAAACTGCTCAGAATTCTTAAAATGATAACAAAAAATGGTCTGTTTTCTAAGCCATTCTAACAGCTTAGCATAATTCTGATACAAAAACAAGATAATAGCATAAACAAAAGGGAAATTATAAACCTATTTCACTCAATATATACATTTATGTATATAATTAAACAATAATGTATTGAATGAAAAAGTTATCATGGACACAGTGAGTTCATCCCAAAAAATGCAAGCATGGTTCAACATTAGAAAATCTATTACTGCAACTTGCTATGTTATGATAGAAAAAAATTAATATAATACAGTCTGGGTAGATTAAAGATATGTATTTTTTAAATCTATGAATTAGGAGAAAAGAAAAGAGAATGTGTAAAAATTGTGATGGAAAACATACACTAATACCATATTCTGAAGATGTAAAGGAGAAGATAGACTTACTTACTTAAGACTTACTTGCTTAAAATTTAAAAATAAAAGATAGTTTTTATACAAAAAGATACTGTAAGTAGAATTAAAATATAAGTTATAGACTTTTGGTTCTGGGTAAGATAGGGTCAATGCCCCTTTATCTTAAACTCAATGATAAAACCTGGACAGAATGCATGGCCAGCTATTTGAGAACTCTAAGAAATAAATATAAGAAGGCATATTGGGGAAGAACATCAGAATTCAAAGGACCTCTGAGCCAGCTATGAATTTGCCATTGGTCTGCCCTGGTTATACCCACACCAGAACTTAGCGCATTGCACAGTCCAGAATAAGCACTGTGAAGAAGACAGAGATCTCTCTAGTTCCAGCCCAAGAAACTGAAAAGGAAACTCCTAAAACTCAGAGACAGTTGGGGAGATTTCTTGGAATTTTTTCTTTTTTTTTCCCTCTCCATTATCTTGGGAGGAATGGTAATGGCAAGAGTTCTTTTCCCCCTTATTTTTTTTTTTATTGCTATTAATTTTTCTTTGGAGAAAACATTCTTTCCTTGAAGGAAAAGAAAAAGGTTGCATAAAATCTAATTTGTTCTAGAAATATAAGTGGCCTTTCCAATACATAATACTTCGAATATCAAAGTATATGGTAAACACACAAATAAGAAGGTAACATACCTCCTATATACAGTATGCTATTTTAAATCCTAAAACAAGCTCCGTAAAGTGCGACTGGCAAGTCAGAAACCAGCCAAAGCCTAGAAGGCCCGGAAGCGTCCTCTCCTTCAATCCAGCTGCAGCTTCAAGAATGTGTCACTGGACCTGCTGTGTTTATGTTTTCTTTCTCTCTCTTCCTGCTGTGTGTAACCCTGAACTGGGTGGGAAGGGGCAGTTTCTGGTTGGAAGTCTGGAAAGAGCAGCCTGTGGCACTGGAAAGTTCTTGGCAGATAATAAAGAGGAGGCGTTCGGGAAGGCCACGCTGTAAAGCTGTTTATGAAATCCTGGGCTCGCCCTGATCTGTGCTGTTTGGGAAGGAAGTGGCATGCCGTCTTTAGAGTGCTGAAGAAATGAGCTGTCAACTCGAATCTGCTGGAGGTGACAATGTCCTTCAGTGCTTGAGGGGAATTAGAGACATTCTCAGATGAAAGGAAGCTAAGCGTAGCTGTTGGCAGCTGACCTGCTTTATAAGAATTGCTAAAGGAAGTTCTTCAGATTTAAGGGAAATTTGGAACATCGAGAGTGAAGAAAGGGAAACAAAAGGAAAATATCTATGTGCATATAATACTTTATTTTTCTCCTCCTTGAATTTTGTAAAATGTATTCAGTAGTTGAAAGCGTGAAATAGAACATTCTTTGATGGGAGTTTTCAGGTATGTAGAAGTAATAAAAAAGACAGCTAAAGCATAAAAGAGAGAAGTTATAGTGGTAACATTTCCACATTCCAATTAGGTGATAAAATACTGACTCTAAACAAACTGGGAACAAGCAGTATGTATTTTGTAATTCCTAGAGTAAGCTCTAGAAGATTACGCAATTCTTTTTTTTTTTTTAAGATTTTTATTTATTTATTTATTTATTTGACAGAGTAGAGACAGCCAGCGAGAGAGGGAACACAAGCAGGGGGAGTGGGAGAGGAAGAAGCAGGCTCATAGCGGAGGAGCCTGATGTGGGGCTCGATCCCAGAATGCCGGGATCACGCCCTGAGCCGAAGGCAGACGCTTAACCGCTGCACCACCCCGGCGCCCCAGATTATGCAATTCTATATGGTCAAAAGGACTAGGAGGTATTTAGAACACTGAATAAGAAAAGTATCAAAAGAAGAGATAAAAACGCCAACTGCCAAATGATGTTAAATTTAGAAAAAAGTTATAGAGTCTTTCTTCAGAGTCCCTGGGAAAATTTCCATAATATATCCTTGATATTCAAAAAGAGATTATTCAATATATCTTTAGGGATATGTTGTGTTGAACACAGACACAGCAAAGAATAGTAAAGCCAGTTGAATGACATAGCTGTAGAATTTTTAAAAAATTTCCTATTATAGCTATTTAATTTATGAAAAAGGCAACTACTATCATTTTGCCATCAATCAGTCACATTAAATAATCAATAATCATTACTAGTTTCCTTGAATGACCAACTGCTCAAATTTGAACTGCACATGTGTTTGGCTAAATTTGAGAAGTAGGTATTATAATTTATTAAAATCATCTTTGTTTTACATGAGAAATGCTACATTTCAATTTTAGTTTTATTTCATTAATGACTAATAGTTAAATATTAAATAGGCAAATTTCTACTGGATGCTTTATATTCTGTCACTACCCTAAGAGCAACATGTGTCGATTTTATAAGAGCAACTGGATCTCTCATACACTGCTGGTGAGAATAGAAATTGGTATTCAGAAGAACCATTAGCAGAATCAACTAAAACAAATACATGCAAACTCTATACGTTAGTTTTTTTATTGCTGAGTAACAAATTACCACAAATTTAGGGGCTTAAAACAAAACCGTCATTAGCTCACAGTTCTGTGGGTCAGAAGCCCCACACAGTATGGCTGGGTTATCTGCTCGGGGTTTCACAAGGCTGAAATCAAGTTGTTGGGAGGACTGAGTCCTCATCTGGAGGCTCTGGAGAGAAATCCACATCCTAGATCATTCAGGTTGCTGGCAAAATTTCAGTTGTCGAGGCTGTAGGACTAAGGTCCTGTTTCCTTGCTGTCAGCTAGGGGCCACCATCAGCGACTAGAGGCCACTCTTCAGTCCTTGCATGTGGACCCCCGTATTATCAAGCCAGCCAGCATGCAGCAAGTCTCCCCCTTGCTTCACATTTCTCTGACTTCATGTTCTGCTCCCAGCTAGAGAAAAATCTCTGCTTTTAAAGCAGCTGGTGTGATTAGATTGGGCCCATCTGGAGATCCGTCTATGATAAAACCCATCTGGATCTCTCTCTTTCATTAGGCATTGGATCCAGGAGGCCATTTTTAGTATTCGGCCTACCTCCCCCTCCCCCGACTGAGCAGTTCCTGTCTTACACAATACCCAACAGAAATGCATATATAAGTTCACCAAAATATACACATAAGAATGTTAATAGAAGGAGCACTCATATTGGCTAAAATTGAAGAAATTATTCAACAACAATAGGACAAATTGTGGTATATTCTTATAATTGATATATAGAAACAAGAATGAGCAAACTCCAACTACTTACAACAACATAAATGGCTCACAGACATAATGAGGAGTAAGTAAATACCAGTTTTATGGCAAATGGAGGGGTACCTAACCCAGCCCAGAAAGTCATAGAAAACTTCCTGGGGAGAGTAAAGCTTTCACTGCAAAGAATTAGAATATGTGATGGGAGAACGGGAGGTAAGGACTGAATTTAAATTGAGATAATATGAACAGAAGTAAAAATCTGTAAAAATTATAAGCAGATAGGTGTTATGAATGGATGGCAAAATTGTGGAAAAAACAGTGTGCCTAGAGATTTGACAGAGGTCAAAACATGGAGAATCTTCCAAGCCATATTTAGATTGACCTTAATCCTTTGGGTCGTGGGAACATGGGAGCTCCTTGCAAAAGGAAAGATGTGGACATATTTATGTTTGGGATCACTGACACTGCAAAATGGAAGACAAAGAGGAAAATGTCAAGGAAACTAGACTTGTTAGGAGGCTATCCAAAACGTACAGGTGAGAGATGGTGGGAGCCCCACCTAGCTGGAATGAAGAGGGAAAGAGAACAAAGAAGAATGAATGCCTTGTATCTGTCTCTCTTTCAAAAATCTCTTCTTAAAGTCTTAATTCACGCCAAAGTACAATTGACTAGTAATACAGCTGCTGAATATTTCCATATCTCCCAAGAGAAGGTGAAATTACCGATTAAATAGGGATCACGGTTCAAGTTGAAAAGACAACTTCTAGTTGTGCAATGTCAAGTATTTTCCTGAATAACTTTTAAATTCTTTGTTTCTTTGTTTCTAAATCATCAGGACTTCTCCGAATGCACCACATCGATGCATAAAGGAACCGGCTGAGGTAACTCAGCAAAATCTATGCCTTAATTCTATGACTTTCACCAAGCCAGCAACAGCAGAGATCTGGGGCAGAAATTCTTCAGGACTTTCCATACTACCATGACCTGGGGAGGGGGGCCGGGCAGAACGGGGGCCAGTTGTTTAAAGGAAATTTCCCTAGCCACAGATTTACTATATCTGCCAGGAAAGCCTCGCGAAGTCAATTCCTATAGACACAAACTAGGCCAACAGAGAGGTCAATGACATCTGCATAAATGTGTGCTTTTTGACTTGTATAGACAAATGTTATAAAAGAAATATCCTTTTCTAAGTTTCTATTGTGATTGTGTTTTATAAAGGCTTCCCCAAGGTTTTAATCCTAATTAGCTTACAAAGAGAATGGACTTGACTTTTGAGATAAAGCATACGTGTTGATAGCTTAATTTCACTCAAATTCTATACACATTTAATTGTAATTGTTTTCAATAGAGAAATAAAGAAATAATTTTTCTGTTACTTTAATTGAACTAAAATTAGTCTTGAATTAGTGTTTGGGTTATTTCTTTGGATTTCCGCTTCCCTTCCTATCAGACTCACACACACACACACACACACACACACACACACACCACTCACATACACATATGTACACTTATATTTTGCCATGAATTATTTGACATCAGACCCTTTCATCAGGCAAAGATTCCAAACTTCATTTGTAAATAATGTCCTTACTCACGACAGGACTTCTACATTTTTTAAAGAGAGAAAAAAATAGCGATGTCTTTTAGCAGAAAATTACTCCTGAAAGTTTTAATTTTTCTCACATTTTTCATCATGGTTTAACTAAGTTATCTTAATAAATCTTTGGTCTAGGTTTATATCTTTTATATAATAAAGCAAAAAATAATTAAAAATTGATTACAATATTCCAGATATTCCATATTCCTGAACTCCTTTCTGGAGGTAATAAATGTGACTAAAAAGTGACTTGAAGACTGGGGCTTTTCTAATTATCCCTTTTTCCTGATTGGCAAGTACTGATTAGGTGCTCAAAAATGTCAAATTTAGTTCATTACTACACCTTGTTAAGAATTATTAAATTCTGAGTCAGTCATCCCAACTATTGAGATCCCACCAAGCTTCATATCATTTTCATTCTTAAAGATGTCTTCCATTCTTCTAAGTCATTAGTGGATTTGTTGAACTTCAAAAGATTAAGAACTTTGAAAACTCTCTTCAGGCTTGTAAAAGGATTTCTTCATGTTTAAATGTAATCATTTAGCAGGGTGCTAATACATATATTCTACAAACATCCTCTGCAACTTATTATCATATGGGGCTATGATAATACATTGAGGGCTCTTTCCAAATGCTTGAATGAAATTTTCTTGAATTATTAATCTATTATTAATAAAGATGTGTTTCCTCTTAAGTTGAAAGATTCCTGGCTTTTAGTAGACATTAGGAGTCAGAATAACGTCCTTTCTCTTTGTTGCTTACAAACCATCTATGTATTTCGTAGCAGACAATATTTTGAAATATTAGCACTTTTATACCTGGAAATTCCTTTTTACCCTAGGGCATATTCTCCATTTAAAACCAGACCTTGAGGCTGAGAAATGCATTGCCTTAGAACTAGGTTGTATAGGGATTAAAAGAAAAAGGCAAGGAAGTTAATTTTTGCTTTGATTTTCAAAATATGTGGCTGAAGCACATTTATAAGACAACTCCTAGAATGGTTTGGGGGTTTAAGAATAACAAGGATCGTTCTGAAATGGTCATAACTAGACACAGACCTTGAAAGTAGACACAAGGCCACAAAATAGTACATGGAGACACAGATGCCGTATTATCTTTGGATAGAGCTGGTGAAGTGGAGGTGGTGGTGGGATGTAGAACACGCAGAAAAACACGATAGAATGGAAATATTTCAGAGGTTGCCAGTTTGAGTAGATCTTTATGATATAGAACCAGATGAATTTTTTTCATTGATGTCCTATTTCTATAAAAACAGGTACCTGGACTTGGATGTAACCTTAGTGAAAAGTGGGAACGAAGAAAACTCTTTACCAATAGGAAAATTCTGGAATTATCAAGGACAATGATTGAAATAAAATTGTCATATATTAAAATTTATACAATTTTGAACTATTTTATTTTTATTTTTTTATTAAAGTATAGTTGACACACAATGTTACATTCATTTCGTGTGTACAACATAGTGATTTGACAAGCCTGTATGCTATGCTATGCTCACTGCAAGTGTAGCTCTCATCTGTCACCATAAAATGTATAACAATATTATTAACTATATTCCCTATGTTGTACCTTTTATTCTCATGACTTATTCATTCTGTTACTGGAACCTGTATCTCCCATTCCCCTTCACCCATTTTATTCATCCCCTCCCCACCCCTTGGCAACCATAAGTTTGTTCTCTGTATTTATGGGTCTGTTTCTGCTTGTTTGTTTATTTGTTTTGCTTTTTTAGATTCCAGATATAAGAGAAATCATGTGGTATTTGTCTTTCTTTAACTTATTTCACTTAGCATAATACCCTATAGGTCCATCCATGTTTTTGTCACAAATGGCAAGATCTCATCCTTTTTTATGGCTGAGGATATTTATAGATATTTTTACAAATAAATTTTATTAATCTGCGACCTGTGAATTTGAAATTTACACCAGTCATTCTAGAACCAAGCCTGAAACCCTTGGTATTTCCCACCACTTGTTGATGTCAAAACTGTGTCTACCCACCTCCAGTCTTCTAATACTGCTTCCATTCTCTAAAATTCTTTAAAGTTTACCAAAAATAAGTCTGTCATGATAGTTAAAATTTCCTGGGAAATTCAAACTTGCTTGGAGCAGGCAAGTTTTTTTCCTACATGCTTAAAAAAAGTTTGTTATGAGAATAGTTGAAAGAATAGTTGAATGGGTTTCATAGTGAACACCCATATATTCACTATCTAGATTCTATAATTAGCATTTTATATGTGCTTTATGGTCTATCCTTTCCGCCATCAATCTATATTATTTTTGATGCTTTAAAAATAAGTCATATTATATTAGTATAGTCTCCTTTAAATACTTTAGCACCAGACCATTAACTTGAGTAAAAACTTTTTTATGTTTTTTTTTCCTGTTGGTGTAAAATCTATATACAATGAAATGTGACTTTTAAATATAACATTAGATAAGTTTGATAGATATTTATATTCCAATAAATAGGCAGAATATTATATTGTCTCAGAAAATTCTTTCACGCCCCTTCCCAGTGAATTTTTACCTCCACCACTCAGAGGCAACCACTGTTCTGATTTTTTTTCACCATAAAGTATTTTCTCTATTTAAATGGAGCTACGCAGTATGTCCTCTGTGGATCAGGCTGTTTTCACTTGGAATGGCTTCAGATTTATCCATTTGTTGTGCATTAGTAGTCTGTCCTTTCCTTTTTATTGATGTATTCCATTGTATGACTATGCCATTTATGTATCTATTTTTTTTATAGACATTTAAGCTGTTTCAATTTTTTGACTGTTATTAATAAAGCAGCTGCTATAAATATTCTTGCACACATCTTTTTGCGGACATTTGTTTTAATTTCTTTTGAGTAGCTTTCTAGAAGTAGAATTACTGGTTCATAAGAACAATGTAAGTTTACTTTTGCAATAAACTGCCAGACCTTTTCTGAAGTGGTATCTTATTTTGGTTTTTACAAGCTTTAAAACTACCCTGTGCTTTGTGTTTTTGTAAACACCATTCCTTTCACTAGAGAAGTTAAAGAAGAATAGAAAATAAAATTTTTCAGCTTAATAACAAAGATATTTGTTCCTCTTTGTCTAAATATAACATTTAAAAACAATCCCCCTTAATAATTGTTCTTCATATTGTATCTAAATTTTGTTTCAGTTTTGAACTCTGCCTACGGGCATTTTATTTCATTAATTTTAAGTTCAAAAAGCATTAGTAAGTAACTAACAAGGTCTAGAAAAATTCCTAAGCTTGATGGTTAAATAAATAAGTCATAATTTCTACCCTCAGTGGTCTTAACAAGAGGCAGATGTGTAAATAGCTACGTTTGAGGATTATAGATAGTATTATACACACACACACACACACACACACACACACACACACACACACACACACTACAGGAGGGCAAGAGGAAAGAACTGTCAAATTTACCTGGTAAAATGAGAGAAAAGCCATCTTTGAGGGGGAGATGCTTGTGCTTAATTTTTTATACAGGACTTTTAGAAGATACCATGTGGTTTAAATCCTTCGTTACTTGAAGGATTCTTGTTTTTATAGTTTGTTTTTTGTTTTTCGTGGAGTTTTTTGTTTTTGTTTGTTTGTTTTTATAGTTTTGTGAACATTTGGCTTTCTTCCTCTGCAGTCAATATTGTGGAAAGTGAGCTGGACCAAAGATGTTCATTCTGGCCCCATGTCTGTCCCTTGGCCTGTGATTTTCAAAGTCCTCAGTTCCTAATTTGTTTCCCTGACAACATCCACAGCATTGGGGTAGGGTGGGAATATGGCAACTTTCTTAAACCCTAAGCAAATGTGAGGCATTGTGAAGGTATACCATCAGTTATAACGCCCTTTTGTCTTTGCACTTTTCTCAGATGCTCTTGAAAACACTCCATGTTCTGTGTCTTGATCCACACAAGTGCATATCTCATGAAATAATGCACAATTGCCTCTTAACATGTCTGTTTCCTTGCTCCAGAACTTTCTTCCATCACCTTATTCCCGTTACTAGTCTCAGCTCTTCACGTTTGCATCATATCTATGGAGTTAGAGTTGCCAAAATGTGTTCTAATCTCAACTGTCTCTTGGTTGTTACTCCTACTCTGTTTATTAGCATATGGAGATATGCAGAAAACCAGTTGTCTTGGTTTCCTATGGCTGTTATGATAAATGACCACAAACTGAGTGGCTTAAAACAATATGAATTTGTAATCTTTTAGTTCTGGAGGTTAAAAGTCTGAAATGGGTTTCACTGAGTTAAAAATCAAGGTTTCTGCAGGGCTGTTTTCCTTCTTAGAGTCTTTAGAGGAGAATTCTTTTCTTTGTCTCTTCCAGCTTTTACAGGCCATCTGTAATTCATGGTTCGTGTTCTCCTCCTCTGTCTTTAAAGCCTGCAGGGTAGCATCTTCAAATCTCTCTTTGACTCTGCTTTTTTCCTCCTCATCCATATTCAAATGACTCTTTGATTACACTGGGCCCACTGGATACTTCAGGATAATGTCTTTATCTTAAGGTCAGTGGATTAACAATCTTAATTCATCTGCAACTTTAATTCTTTCTTGCCATACAACGTAACTTAAACACAGGTTCTAGAAATTAGAACATAGACATCTTTGGGAGTCAATTATTCTGCCTACTATACTGGTATTAGTTTTTTGTTTATCCGTATGTTTTGTTTTTAACCCAACAACGCTCTTATTAGAAATCCTGGACATCTCCCTCACTGTTGGCCCTTTGTTCCTGTCACAACATGTTCTTCATGGTCACTTTGTTCAGGCCCAACATTGTTCGGAATCCTCTCTCTCTTGCGGATTTACTTAAAGCGTCCTTTGGGCAAATAACTTGTTCCCAGAGCTTGAGAGAGCTCAGTCCTAGGAGGGGGCTTGGGCTTCAGTCTTGCATTTGGCCATCCATTTATTTCTCTTGTCATCCATTCTCCTTTCTTGTTAAAGTGCTAATGTTTAGTGAAAAATAAAAACACCTTTATCATTACTTGCCATTTTTCCATTTCTTTTTCAAGAGTTTGGAAGCTCTTAATAATTTCATGATCTTAATGATTTATTTATTTTTTTGTAGGTGTCAATCATGAGTCTACAAATAAGAAGTAATGGGTAGCACATAGAAGTTTTAGTTAACCGACAATCTACTTACTGTCACGTTCTATTTTTTCATTCCCAGTGGAATATGCGTGTATGTTTGTATGGGGGGGTGTATGATACTAGCTTTTGTAATAAGTAACCCTCAAAATTTTATTGTCTCAACATTAGAATTTTATATCTCACTAGCAAATAATCCAGTGTGATTGTTCCTGATTGTCAAATAACTTTTCTCCATTTCGTAATTCAGGGACTCAAATTCCTTCCCCCTAGAGGTCTGTCAGTCTATAAGGCCTTGAAGTCATCTGTAGAAAGCAGCAGAAGAGGAAACTGGTGGTATGATACATGCGAGTTTTTAATGAATCTGGCCTAGGAGCAAGGCATATAATTCTAATCAGATTCTGTTGGTATGAGCTAGTCCTATGACCACAGATAGATTATTGAGAAATAGAGTTCGTGGATGGACAGGTGTTTGCCAGTGATGACTCCACACTGTGGAAATGAGAGCAGGAACATGGGCAGATCTCTAAGCACGTTAGAACGATATTTCTTGATTGGCTCTGTTATCTCTCATACTTTCCCTTCCATATCCACTACCCACCATTAGGATCTTCCTTAGTTCCCCATGATTCTTCCCCAGAAATTCTGCACTCTCCTCATATGAACGAAGAGAGGCTCATGCCCGTGGGGTGGTTTCAGACATGTGGGTTACATGTATACTTTCTCTATGACATATCCCATAACATATCATACAAAGTGTCTAGCTTTCATTCTCAACTCTCTCCCCAGTATTGCCCCATAGAATGTTAGATTTCTGCTTTCTTTAAATTCAGAAGGCTCAACTGCTCCATTGCAAGACTTTCATGCTTATCTTGTAGCTCAACAAAGATGCCTTTCCTTTTCTTCTTTCTCCTACCACTTCTCACCTTAACATAGGTTTCAATCTTCACCAGATTCTTCAAACTCTCATGCCTCTTAATTTTTTTGTATTGCTTTATATTGTATATCTAATATCAGTTCATCCACTCTGACAAGTCAGATAGTAAAAGCATTTTCTTAAGACCTTACCTTTCTTCCTATACAGAGCAGCAGCCAGTTTGAATAAACACAAAAAGATTCAATGATTGCCTCTGGTAGAAGACTTTGGAATAATTCCCTGGGCTTCTATGTGGTCAAGGCTGATTTCTCAACTATTTCCTGCAGGATAACTCTTTTGGTCAGTGACATGCTGCATATAATTGCTAAAAATGCATGTGGGTGGTCAATCCCAGAGTTGGCCATTCTCTGGATTAAAATAAATGAACTGAGAAAACAACAGTTACAAAATAGTTCAGGTTTCCATTTTCTAGGGTAAAAAACACAAAGTAGAGTTGGTTATTATATTGTTTACTTGACTAAAGATAAGTAAACTCTTTCTTTATTAGGAAGTATAAATTTTATTGTTCTAGATTTTTCCATAAAACTGATCAAAGCTATGGCTCATCACTATAAGATTCCAACCTCGCTCCAATAAAATATTTATAGGTATAGTTGTACAAGATTCTGTGTACAAATTCAGGGGATTTCAAGATTTTTGAAAGCACATGAAACCCTATTTTATACTTATCTCAAGGAAGTATAGCACAGGGATCAAGATCATGATCTCTGGAGTAAGACTGTCACACAGGCTTTCTGATCTTGAGTAAGTTTCTTAACTCTTAGATGCCCTGGTATTGTCTTCTTTTAAATTAGGTAAAATTACTAAACCCTATCTTATAGGGTTGTTACAAGGTTTAAATTAGTTAATGTTTCTAAAATAATGCCTGGTACATGGTAAACACTAAAATTACGAATTAAATTAATTTGTAGTAAACTAATTTATCAGTTATTTATTTTCTTCAGTTCAAGGGCTCAAAATAGAACAGGTCATCACTATGTTCTTCTTCATCCAAATTTCTGATTTCTAAACTCTTAATGAAGCCATTGAAAAATCTATTCAAGTTATTATACTGGCTAATATGGGCTTTCTTATCTTTTAAAATGTTCTATTCTTACACTAAGAATCAATATGTGAATTCAGTAATAAAAAAATCATTTAATTATATAATATTGAAATATAATCTTATTTTTAGAACAAATGAACTAAAAAATCTAAGAGAAATTCTACTTTAATAATTTACATATGCTTTCCCAAGAGATGGATTAATTAGGCCCTGATTGTGAAAGGTAGAGGAGAGGAGAATATTGCAAAAGAATTAGAATTACAGGTGCCTGGGTGGCTCAGTCAGTTAAGCATCTGCCTTCAGCTCAGGTTATAATCCCAGGGTCCTGGGATCAAGCCCTGCATTGGGCTCCCTGCTCAGCAAGGAGCCTGCTTCTCCTTCTCCCTCTGCCCCTCCCCACAGTTCGTGCTCTCTCCTCACTCTGTCTCTTAAGTAAATAATTAAAATCTTAAAGAAAGAAGAAGAATCAGTATTCAATAAACGTATTACTATGACTATACATAAATGATAAATAAAGTTTGCTCAGCAGGGAGTCTGCTTCTTTCCTTCTGCCCCTTCCCCGTTCACAAGCTCTCTCTCTCTCACATAAATAAATAAAATCTTTTTTTTTTTTAAAGGAATTAGAATTATAAAAGAGAAAAACAAATTGTGCTCTATTTTATTTTCCCACTAGTTCCAGTCTTGTCTTTCTCTTTAGTGGCTTTTATTCCCACCTGATTTTTTAAAAATAAAAACATAAACATTATGTCTGTAAACCTGTAAGCAAACCGTACTTGCTAAAGGGTCTGATTTTCTCCATTTTTTTCTTTTCTTGTCTTTCTCTCTCTTTTCTACTATTGATGTGTTTTTTGGAGTAGTGTTGTTGGGGTTCAGAGCTGATGGCCAAGAAAGAATTCTTGAGACGTCTTAGGTGCAAAAAGGTGGTTTTATTAAAGCACGGGGACAGGACATGTGGGCAGAGAGAGCTGTTGCCCCCAGAGTGTGAGGAGCAACGGATTATATACTTTGGGGTTGGGGGAAGTAAAGACAAAAGGAAGTTCTAAAAGGACTTTCATATGCTTAAGGAGACTCACAGGATACTGGAGGCCAGGCTGTTGTCCAGCTAAGGTAGTTTTTCCCTCTAGCAAGTCATTAAACCTCAAGACAGTTGGAAGTTTCCTGGAGGAAGGTTCTACTCTGCCTGCCTCAAATTATTTGTCAACGGACAGCAGGTTATAAGGACATTTAATTTTATCTACATTTCCTCCTGCCTTTGTTTCCCACATCATTATTATTTTTCATTTAGCCTTTAACCCCAAATACACTAAAACTTACAGTTTTGGGGTTTCTTTCTTGCAAGCAGAAGGAGTGTGTATGCTTATGTGTCTGTACGTGTATTGGCACCAGGGAGGTCTCGAAACAATTCATAATCAAAAGGTGAAAGTAAACTTTCATATAGAAGGCAGTGAATTCGCTGTGCTTAGCACTAAAGAAATAAGTTGTAGAACTTATGGGGCTAAAATAGAAGCAGTTCTCAGATGAAAATGAAAAAATTCTAATTCCTCTAAGAGGAAAACAGTCCTGATGTCCAAGTATTTTAGTTTATGGAAACAAAACAAAACAAAACAAAAACCTGTATCTTAAATCCTAAATGACCATCTTAATACTCCACTTCTTAATTCGAATTATCACAATTCTGCTGAAAACAAAAACAAAAACAGCTTACCTTTTTGCATCAGTCATTTAAGCAAGCTGGTGCCTTCTACAATTAGGAAAAGGAATCAAGGTTGGACATGACACTTGTGTTCCTTCTTTAATGTTTCTGTGGGTCTTACTTAGTGACTTCTATTTTGTAAGCGATGATTTCCAGACCCTCAACTATTCCTGTCCAAATAGAAAGTGATTTTAGCCTCCCTAATTGCTATCACATTTGCTGTGAAAAGAGTTTAAACCAGAATCCTGAGAAAAACATATTTTATACACACTGACATTCAACAAAATTAATTAAACCAGAAGCACATTTTTGGCTGTAATAACGCTAGCCCAACAGATTAAATAGACATTAATTTAGCATTAAATTCATGCTCTTTTAAAATAATGGTTTGACAACATTTTGTTTGGTTTCAACATTTTTAAGGATCTGAAAAGCTGTTTTAAACATGTATTACCATTTCCCATAGAAAAACTGGAGTCATCTGATAGGCTCTGTAAAGAGCAGAGCACAAGGTGTGGCATCAGAGATCCAGGTCCTCCTTCCCCGTAAATCTTGGCTCTACCCGCAGAGGTCAAAAGATAATCCACTTACCCCTCTACCAACAAGAGTCAAAAGCAAGGCACATTTAAACTGGGAGCATGCCTTCCCAGGGTGTAGCACTGCACATGGAGGAGGGCTCAGTATCCCCTTTGCTCCCCCTAAGCATTTTTTTTGCCATTCTCCCTTCATTTTCACAGTATCCATGAAAGCAAATACAAAGCAAAAAAACACAAAACCCACCAACCAAAAATGCAGCTTGAATCTCTTGTCATCAGGTTGAATTCCTCTCAATCCTGTAATATTGTCTTTCATTCTATTTTAGCCATTCCCTCTGCTGTATTCTAAGCCTAGTCATGACCGATAAGTGCAACACATTATAATTTCAATTTTGACAACTACCTCCTAAATTTTCAACTATGACCTCAAACTGTCAACCCCTTCACACGCTTCATTGATAGTATCACTGCTTCAATATTCTTCATCCACGTGATACACTCTTGCTTTCCTGAGCAAGATTCGTTCTCATGGTTCATCACCATCATCAGTCTCTTGCACATATTTTGACTCCAGGGTAACTCTTTCCCCTTTGCCTTACTTGACAAAACCACCGCCCTGGTTCAATGCACCTCCCAGCCCCTGTGCAGCTTGAGTTTGTGGAGAAATACACAACCATGCTGAGCTCATTCCATGGCATATTCATGAGTGCGAAACTCACAGTGGGCCCTTCATATTTTCAGGAAATCATTTTAGTGTCCTCTGATCCCTTCAGTGTCTTATTCTCTTCAAAGACAATTTCATATCTTCTCATTTCTCTAGAAACTCCCAAGACCTCATCCCCTGTTCTTACTCTCAGCTGGTTAGTCATATCTACCCTCTAACTGCCATCTGTTCCCACAGGCTCAGCCTTCCCATTGATAAACTGTCCCTAAACCTACCTAAATCTACTCCTCACCATCTCCCTTGCTGCCATCATCACTTATCTGAGCCATCATCATCGTGTGGCTTCTAGCCTGACCTCCCTGACCTCCCTGCTTTTACCCTTGCCTGCCACACTTATCTGGTCTCATTACAAACTAATACTTTCAATACATGTCAGATCATAGCACTTTCCTGCTCAGATTCTTTCAATGGCTCCCCATTCTACTCAGATTAAAACCAATTATAGTGGTCTACAACCCACAGTATTCTCTGAGCCCCTATTACAAGTCACCCCATTATCTTTCTCCTTTGCTCACTCCTCTCCAGCCACCCTTTCATTTTTGTTTCTGGAATACTAGAGGAACACTCCAACATTAGGGTTTTGTATGTGCTTTGCCCTCTGTCCAGACAACCTTCCTTCATATATGTACGTGGCTCACTCTCTCACCTTCTTCAAGTGTTTTGCAAATGTCCTCCTCTTCTCAGTGAGACCTTCCTTGACCATGTTATTCAAATTACATTTCCATGCCCCTCAACATTCTTCACATTCATAACTTGCTCTAGCTTTATAGCACTCATTGAATTCTAATATAGTATTTCATTTATGTATCATGTTCATTGCTTATTTATGCTTTCTGCCCAGTAGGATATAAGTTCCATAGGGAAGATGTCATCGGTTTTCTTTAGAGATGGATTTCAACTGCTAAGAGTATTGTGCTGACACATAGATATGTTGTCATATCTGTTGACAGAGTAGACACTCAGATATGTTGGATAAACGATAACTATTCATAAAGATTTGATACTGGCAGTTATGAATGAAATTCAATATCAAATTTCTAGATGTGTATATTTGATGGAATTATTTAGAAGCATTTAAATTAGCCATCTAAGATGGAAAATATAAATTATATACAAGATTTCATACACACACATACTCATGAACACAATAACCAAAAAAATTTAGTGGAGAATTTTCATTTCCACATATTAATAGACTATTAAGAGAGAGAGGACAGCCCTTTCATGTAAACCCTCTGAATAATATCTTGTTCTTTAACTAAATTGTTCTTTTGTGAAATTTGCCATAAGGACACTTACCTTGGAGGAATGAAACAACTTATATAATTTTGCATCTATTGCACTGTGCTTCCAGGTGGCAGGTATAACTAAGACATACCGGTATGTTACAACACGACAGATCTCAGGCTGACGAAGTGCGGTTAGTAAAATAATAGCCTTAAATAAAAGTCACCAATCTCCCGTTTTAGTCTCTTGGTACATGTGTAGCATTAAAATTGTAATTAGAAAATATATGATAACACTGTAGAAAAGAGTTTGGAGAAAAATACCAGCTCTCATAAAAACGAGAACTTCTTAATCTCTCCCTCATGAATAGGTTGGGCAATGGGACAAAGAATAAAAATTCAATCCCAAAAATGCTATTTTGAAATCAAATTTGGCCTACATTTTGATATTTGTAGGAATGTTGCATATCTTTTTCCCTACGATTATGTGGTTGGGTTAGATCTTAAAATTAAGTGAAGTATTTAATGTTGACGCACCAATGGAGAAAGATGCTCCAGAAAGAAAAAAAAAAGTGTACCATAAGAAAACATTCTTTTCTACCTTTAGAACATTTGACTTAAAGATGTGGGACCACAGATCTTACTATGATGGTGAAAGTTTCAGACATTCTAGTCAGACTGAAGTAGAATTTTTAAAGGAATTGAATTCTTTTAAACTCTACTACTTGACTCAATTTACAACTGTGAATTCCAGGACCAAAACCAGGGCCTGGGACAGAGTCTAAGCTTTCTTCTCTGTTTTAAGCAAACCAACCAGCCCAGCCCTGAGGGTGTTGGCAATAGAACAAAGTGGAGGATAAACTGATTTTAAATAATGGTGCTTTATTGAAGTCTCAAACTGTCCTTGGACCGACCCTTCTTCAGTGCAATTTGTAATTATAGAAGTTCACGAGGTCCAAGCACCACTAGACTCAAAGGAATCCAAACATACTGATTGCACACAGAGCCATTGGCAGGTTCCAAGAGAGGCGGGTCCCTGTTTTAATCACCGCCCCTGCCTGGGAGTCTGGCCCCACCCTCCACACAGAAGTCACTGCCTGCACAGGGAAGAGGAAGGGGCCAAAGTTCGCAGCTGAAAGTCTCACCCCTCTCCACACGTTCTTTAATCAAGGAGGAGAGGTAAAGAGTAAAGCAGAAAGTTGAAGGCAAGAAACAGGACACAATATTTGGGGGGAAAGTGAAGAAACAATAAATGTGTATTATCTGCACAGAAGTGAGTTAAAATTTTCCAAAAAGAGCCAACATGCTTCTTCAAGCCTCTTCATCCATCACTGTCTTCTTGAGGCAGCTCTGTGAGCCTAATGGAAAGCAGGTAACCATATGAATATACACATTTACTTGCCAAGTTTTTGTGTATGAAAGACTTACCTACCCTTCAAGGCACTTCCCTGATCTCTGGCTGATCCTAAGACGTACACAAGGATTTGGAAAGGAGAGTCACAAAAATAAAAAATGACAAAGGTGACAAAAATAAAAAGTGCAGTAATAGGGCCAAAGTCAAATATTCAAAATTTTTCTTAAGTTTGGAGCATTTGGGAAAAAATGAAATTTAGTGAAGTGTTGTTCCTCTGAATCGACACTTTTTTTTTTTTTTTTGCAGTGAGGAATATTTTACTTGTATTCTTTTCTGTATCTAATAAGATTTGTTTTCCTTTTTTATTATAGGTTGAATATTAACCCTCAAATTATAGATTATACCACTGAGATAATAAAATTTAATCACATCTTTTCTTTGGAATTTAGTAACAAAATAAAAAAAAATATAAAAACTCATGAAATCTAATTAATCCTTAGATATGGTTATATACCTATAACTTCCTTGGAAAATTAGGCCAAGGTAAACTCAAGTTACTCTTTTTTTTTTTTTTTAAAGATTTTATTTATTTATTCGACAGAGATAGAGACAGCCAGCGAGAGAGGGAACACAAGCAGGGGGAGTGGGAGAGG
This sequence comes from Ursus maritimus, assembly GCF_017311325.1. NCBI lineage: Eukaryota > Metazoa > Chordata > Mammalia > Carnivora > Ursidae > Ursus > Ursus maritimus. The sequence continues at coordinate 32,880,167 of NW_024423897.1, forward strand.
AAGAAGCAGGCTCATAGTGGAGGAGCCTGATGTGGGGCTCGATCCCATAACGCCGGGATCACGCCCTGAGCCGAAGGCAGACGCTTAACTGCTGTGCCACCCAGGCGCCCCTCAAGTTACTCTTAAGATGTTTATTTCCTTTTGTTTCCCAAAGTTCAGGTGCTTCAAGATAGAGTTACATTGCAGACTTGGAAACACAAATTATTTTAGATTTGTGCTACATAAAGCAGCGAAAGGAGCCCTTAGCAGTACTAATAATGAGAAGCAAGATTAAACTAAAATTTAAGGAACAAAAATATGATATTATTAAAAAATATTACAATAAAAATAATAATGATTCTGATTTTTTAAAGATTTTTATTTATTTGTCAGAGAGAGAGGGGGCACAACCAGGGGGAGCAGCAGGCAGAGGGAGAAGCAGTCTCCCCACGGAGCAGGGAACCCCATTCGTGACTCCATCCCAGGACCCTGGGATCATGACCTGAGCGGAAAACACACACCTGACTGAGCCACCCAGGCCTCCCTATTGTCATTTTCTTGAGCAATGTCGTTCTTGACATTTTGAACCAGTGTCTGGCATATAATTTTTCTTTAACATTATTAAACGAAGAGTAACCCAGCAAAGCTCAGGCAATGCCACACTGTCCCTCCTTCATCTCTTCTAGAAAAGCAGAGGCACTAGGAAAAATGAGCCTGAGTCTATTCCTTCCCATGCAGAGGGAAGGAGGGGAATAGAAGAATGAAGATTGAGAACTCTGGCGCCAGACACATCAGAAATCAAATTCTGTTAACCAGTGGCTGTGTGACTTTGGACAGACCTTCACTTCCTCAGCTATAAAATGCGCACATTAATAGCACCTACCTCAAAGATCATTATGGGGATTGAGATAAATGTTAAACTCTTACTGTTAACTTTATACGTTTTCAACAGCTATTAATAAAAATCACAAAACTTTCCTTAGAAGTAGGCCATCACTCCCACTGACCATCAGGCCCTCATTCTAGCCCAGCTTTGACTTGCATCTAAGAACTGGGCAGACCAAAGGAACCACGTGTGATTGGCAAAACTGAACTCTGGGTTTAGACTAGCTTTGGAAGCTGCATTTATGTTCTTGGCACTAACTGTAAGGTAGCAGACTTCTCAACGTAGTGCTGCTTCATTGCAGAGATGTAATTAAATAAAGCGGTAAAGAGGGAGGCTCTGGACACTCTGGGGACCCTGCTTCCCTAGGGAAATGCTCTGTCTTAGGAATACACGAAGCACTTACAAAAATCTCTTAGCAACTGAGGAATCTGAAGCACAAAGGCAAGAAGTTAGGTATGCAGCAGAAAAACAGAGACAAAATTTCAATTAGAGAAAGGGGCTAAGTTAATTTAGGTGCCCCAGGCACAGGCTAAGCTTTACGTGTTTCCATGGTATTTACCAGACAGCAAACATGGCCATTGTAGTGACAATTAGAGAAACACTATTTTTGAACCCTGTATTTTCTGTGTCCATGTGGAAATGTTTTTCTCTCCAAGATCTGACACTTAATGAAATTCTCAATTTTTTCCATTATCTTTATGCCACAATAAAATTAGAGCCACGAATGTGGGAAGTGGTGGTACAAACAACAAAGAAATATCAATAAGGCATTTTAAGCCCTGAAAGATTTCGTAAAACATTACTCCCTATTCTATGAGCCTCTGTTTTTTTTTTCTGCGTGTGTGTGTGTGTGTGTGTGTGTGAAATCAAAAAGTCCGTATGAAGAAATGTACAACTTCTCACATAGAATGATGTATCAATGTAATCTTTTTAATAAGCAGTCCCATCAGTTTTTATCAGAAGATATTTATTAAAAGTCAACTATGTAAAGCATTGTTAGGCAAAAGGATTCTTTTTTTCTTTTTTAAAGATTTTATTTATTTATTCGACAGAGACAGCCAGCGAGAGAGGGAACACAAGCAGGGGGAGTGGGAGAGGAAGAATCAGGCTCATAGTGGAGGAGCCTGATGTGGGGCTCGATCCCATAACGCCGGGATCCCGCCCTGAGCCGAAGGCAGACGCTTAACCGTTGTGCCACCCAGGCGCCCCTAGGCAAAAGGATTCTTAGGAAAGATTACCACCTTCAAGCAGATTGCAGCCTAATTAAAAAAACACTACAGAGTGTGAGTCAGATGACTTTTGACCTCTCCTCCCTTCCTTCATTCTGGCACATGCTCATCCCCTTTGCCAGAGCCTGACATGCTCTGAGTCAAGCCCTCAACTGGGAATACGAGTTGATGATATTTAGAACAGAGGGAGGGAAAGTATTCTTTTAGAATAAGACCCAGGAGCCATATAAAAAGAAGTATCAAGGTTTGTTTCTCTTGTGTTCTCTACATACAAAATCTAAGTAGTTTATTACCTCTAATCTCAGGCCTACCGGTGGTGAAGCAAGATGGAGATAACTGATTCACAGTCGTCCCAGAGGTTGAGAAAAAATGACACCTGATGGGTCAAGCAGAGAGATTCAAGTTACTTAAAAGCCATAAAGAAAAAAGAGACAACAGAAGAAGTCTCAAAGGCAGAGGGCTATTAGTTAATGATCACAAAGTAATGGTCATGGAGATGGTTCCAAATCCCAGTTTGAAGAATTCAAACCTGGAGCAGAGTGGAGATTTGTCGTCTGGAGGAGGTATCCATCTCTCTGAGTGGACCAGGACATATGAGCGAGGCAAAAGTCTTGAACATTTTTCTGAATTAGATAAGACTATCTAGCCATAAAGTTGTTTAAAACAGTCTGTACTAGGGGCACCTGGGTGGCTCCATCGGTGAAGCGTCCGACTCTTAATTTCAGCTCAGGTCATGATCTCAGGGGTGTGAGATTGAACCCCACGTGGGGCTCCATGCTGGGCGTGGAGTCTGCTTGGGATTCTCTCTCTCCCTCTCTCTCTGTCCCTCCCCACCCCTCTCTCCCTCTCGAAAACAAAAAAACAAAACAAACCAGTCTGTACCAACATTCCCTTTCACTATTAAAGGACACACCACCAATCATAAAATAAATAAAAAAACAAAACTTAGAAGTTTGCAGCTAATATATAAGCCATAAATGTTCATAAAGGAAAAAACCTGTGTGTTCTAGTCAGAAATATCATCAGGAAAAAAATGTGACTGAACCTTGAAAGATGAGAAAGATTTAGATAAATCGAATGGGATGGGGATAGAGGCATGGTTTATGGTAACAGCGCAAATAAGGATGGGAACGGAATGAAGGTGGCATAGGTAGGAAACCAGCACAACTGAATGCCAAGATTTCTTTCTATATAAACAATATCAGAAATAAGACTGGCTGGGAAGCACCATGTTTTAGAGACATGTAGATTTGGGTAGAGGACTTTACACTTGTTAAAATAGTTGGTAGAAAGCCTTTGGAAATTCTTGAACACTGGAGAGTGATGATGGAAGTTATATTATAGAAAGATTGGTAATTATAATATGGACAAATTTGAACAGGAAGACAGGCATTCGAAAAGAGGCCACAGGGAGGCTTCTGTAGCAAATCAGGTGTGAACAGAGAGGAACAGACCACTCTGATAGACATTTCAAAGGAATAAGCAACCAGGGTTGGTGCTAGGTTATATATAAGAAACAGCAGAGAGAGAAAGTTCAAAGGTCACTTCCGCTCTGGTAGACTAGAAGAACAGTGCTGGGTTCACATGTTCCCAGGGCATAAATGGGAGGTAAGGTATCAACTTGAAGTTCTGTCTTTTCGACTAACCAAATATAGGACCTCCGCCAGTAGCTCAATCTATTTGGTTAATAAAATTAAATCCATTTTCTCATCTGTACAATGAGACCAAAAGCTTAGGTGATCTCTGAAGCCTTGAAAACTTACTCTTTTCATGACTTCTACTTTAATTGTGTCAAATCAGTGCACATACTGAAAATCAGAAGGCTGAGCGAGGCTTAGAAAACACTGTATCTCTAGCCAGTCAGCATTTGTACTTTCTTTAATCTCTTGCTGCGCATGATGAAGAAGTTATGATGGTACCAGTTGCTGTGCCCTGATAGGGCTGTTTAATATTCTAACCAAGCAACAAAATTAATTCGAGTTTAAATATTCAAACGACCCTTTTCTAACTCTTGTGGTAGTTTTCTTCTTCAATTCAGGGGAATTCTATGACATTGGTATGACCCTAAGCAAGAATGTAAAGTCCATTCCCAGCTCACTAAGTCCAAGGCAGTGGGAATAAAAACAGAATCACCAAAAACAATAGTAACTAACACTTGGTTAAATTGGAAAGCAATTTAGATACATCGTATCTTTTGCTATTCAGACCCACTTCTGAGAGTAATATACTCATTTTACCCTATTGTTAGAGCTGATAACGTTGAGATGTAACAGTTATCCTTTTTCTAGCTACAAATTACTTAATAGTGGAGTTAGAACTATATCTTGAGCCTTTCTGATTCCCAAACCAATTTTCTTAACTTGTAGATCCTATTGAGGGAATTAAAATAGATTGCGAATTCTTCCAAAGGATGCGTGAGATTTCTTCACTGACTGAATGAGACCCAAGAACTAGAGACAGGAAGAAGTTGCTAGATTCTGGATTAGCGTCCATTCATCTCCTGCTGGGCTGGCTTGGTAGAAAAGATTACTTTGGAGCTCACATTTGAGAGCGGAAAGGAAAGAAAAATCAGAACCCTTACTCTGTACTCTCTCCCTTACAGCAGAATAAAGCAGGCAAAGGGAGAGTTAGTCTTGACTCACCTCTGCAACAGAGAAAGTTAACTTTTCTTGAACCTTCTCCTTCAGTGGTCAGAATACCAGGCATGGAGATGTACTTCCCTGTGACATACCTGAAATCTGAAAACATTCACTTTGACAACCACACAGAGTTTGTGGGAAAGGCTGTCAGAGAACACCTTCTCTAACTAAAAATGCCGTTGCAACTTAGTAGGTGATTACCGATATTTTTATCCACATGTCATAAAGAATTTAAAGAGTTGCTCAAGCTATGGTGTCAGTTTTGGGCCAGTGATATAGGGAAGAAAGAAAAAGCAATACATTCCTCATTAACAGCTTCTGCGTCATGCTACCTTCTTCGTAACTGGGTATCAAGTGTCTTTCCTTTAACTTGTAAAGTACTGATTTAGTACTATTGTGTGCAAAGCGATAGCTTTCCGGTGAAAGAAAAAAATAAATAGGCTGAGACAGAAAGTTTGTTCAAAACATAATGGAAAAAAATCATGTTACTAAGAAAGGATTAGGACAGAAAACTCCTGTCTGTCAGCTCTTAGATCGTTATTTTTCTTCATCACCTATCTTTTAAGGCGTTTGTCCACTTTCAGTCATGTTTAGAATACAGGGACTAAACACCTATAATAAGCATGTGAAACACATTTCGCTAGAGGTTTCCTAAGCAGCTTGGGCTCAGAATGCAAAACTGAAAGAGTCATCAACCCATTTGCTGTGCAATTTGCTGAAGGTGCGTTGTGCACTTGCCGTGGTGCCAAGTGCGGGCCGTCCAAAAGTGGTGCACAACCATACGTTGCTCTTGCAGCGTTTACAGTCTAGGGGCTGAGAAACGCATGAAAGAAAGCGCACAAAGCGTTATCTACTTGTACAGTGTAGTAAGTGCGGGCAGAACCGGAAACGAGGAGTGATCCACGAGACCAACAACGGAAGCTACATTGTGATCAGAGAAGACTTCATTGTGTAAGAGATATGAAGACAGGAAGGTAGCTCGGCAAGGAGAGGGAGCCACAGAACTTCAGGCAAGGGGAAAAATAAGCAGGCATAAAAAGTTCTGAGGAGAGAAAGTGCTGGAAGAAGGCCAGTATGGCGAAAATGCACAGACCGCAAGAAGCCAAACACGGGATGAAGGGGGACAGGAAGCCAAGACCAGGTCATGCAGCGTCTTGTAGACCACAGTGAGAATTCTGAAGGAACTGAATGCAAGAGAGTCACAAAACTGAATTTATGTTGTAGAAAGATCTTTCAATTTGCCGTATGAAATATGCACTGAATGGGAGCGCCGGTTGGATGTAAGGGAAACATTTGCAATGCTTTTGTAGAGGTCCAGCCAAGCGGAGGGGATAATGAGAGGAGCAACAGAAAACGAATGAAAACTGATTTGAGACAGGCTTGGTCAGTCTTGCCATTGTGTTTCATGTGGGAGGTGAGAAAAACAAAGTTTAAAAAGGTTCAGTAAAAACAGGAGATCAGAACATCTGTCATGTTCTCTATCTTGATGGTAGTTTGGGTTACACAGCATACGCATAAGTGAAAACTCAGCAAAAGTAATCTTATGATGTATGCATTCTTATATTAAAAGAAAAAAATCTGTAAATAGACATTGAACACAAGTTAATTATGTATGCTGAAGGATTGAGGAAAAAGTGTACTGATGTCTGCAATTTACTTTGAAACGCTTCATAAGATAAGATGGATTTGACTGGGGAAAAAAAGGCAGAAGGAAATGTAGATAAAATTATTGTCCGTATAACCTGCACCCCATTGACAAATACTTGAGGCAGGCAGAGTAGAACCTTCCTCCAGGAAACTCCCAACTGTCTTCATGTTCATGCCTTGCTAGAGGGAAAAGCAACCTTAGTTTGACAATAGCAAGGCCTCCTGTATCCAGTGAGCATATGAAAACCCTTTGGAACTTCCCTTATCTTTACTTCCCCCTACCCCAAAGTATATAATCAGTTGCCCCTCGTCATTTGGGGGCAGCAGGGAGCAGCAGCTCTTTCTGCCCATGGGTCTTGTCCCTGTGCTTTAATAAAAACCACCATTTTGCCCTAAAGACATCTCAAGAATTCTTTCTTGGCCACAGGCTCTGGACCTTACCCCGCCAAACCTCACCTGTATTCAGAAACTACATCAGATTGATGGAAAAGATAGAAGGATGAATAGATGAATAGATACAGTACATGATAAAATAAGCAGAGTAAGTATCAGTAAAGTTGCTAACTTGTCATATAGTTGGTGATAATGGTACCTTTGGAGAGGTGTTTGGAAATATGTATCAAAAGCATTAAAAATGTAGATTTCTTTGACCTAGTCAGTCTAATTCTAGAAATATGTCTTGTGAAATAATCAGAAATGCACACAAAGGTTTACTCTATAATGTTTAAAGACGGTGAAAAATAAAGATTGATAAATAAGGATGTGGATTAAATGTATTATATCTATATATGATTAAATTCTATATCCTCAGTATCATTCTGTGGGAGAAAATTTAAGCAATTGTGAAAAAAAAATCAGAAGAAATGTCCTAGTGGAAAAAGTAAGTTTGTAATACGTGATCCATATTTTATAAATAGTATTTGAAATGTTAGATATTTTACCAAAATGTTGACAATTACATTATTTTTATCTTTATATTTTCTCTATTTTCCACAATTTCTACAATATTACATATATGTTTGCTTCCTTAATAAAAACAAAAATGTAATTTTAAAAGAATTTTACCATATTATTTAAAATTAACTGAAATACCAAGATGAGCAATATTTACCTAGTACAGTAAAATAAGACTAAAATGTAAAGGTGGATTATGGCTTAGAACTTCTAAAATGTAATCAGAATATCATAGGGGGACTTTGTTAATATTTGGCTACATCCAACTCTTAATTATATGTAGTATGAGGAAGCAAACAGTCTCCATGAGGTTTCAGAAATGGCCGGAGGGAGTTTGTGCCAGAAAAAGAAGCCAAGAAGATTGTTGGCTGACATTTAAAATCTCAAAGCAGACAGGAAAATCACTATTTGCGTAGAACAAGCCTTGGATGTGTCTGAAGAAAATTGTTTATATTTTGTTTTGTGATGTCTTTGGGTTTTTGGGTTTTTGTTTCTTTTCATTTGGTTTTGGTTTCTTCGTGTAAGATAATGGCAGTGCTATGACCCACTGACCTTCTTTACCATTAAGTTAACCTTTGACTCAAAATGGTAGATTCTTTCCCTGAGGCTAGTGTAGCCCTTCTAAATCTCAGGCTTTCTGGAATTTTTGTCAGGAACCTCGAAAGCCTCTCGTGATAATATTTAGTATAAGTGGTGAAAAATGCGATTTAGATGAGCTCTGTTAGACTACTTTCTGGATAGTTACCCCCCCCCCCCAAAAAAAACCTGAATCAAACAACATCAAATCATCTATTGACATCAGTCTAGATAGTTCTCAAATTTATGTTTAGTCCTGTGCTGTTTGATGTCTTAATAGATAATTTTAATTAATATCAGAATAATTTAACTTTTTAAAAGAGTAGAGTGATTGGCAATGCCTTCAATAATAGAATGAGGGGTGCCTGGGTGGCTCAGTCAGGTAAGCGTTCAACTTTTGATTTTGTCTCAGGTCACGATCATAGGGTTGTGAGCTCAAGCCCCATATCTGGCTCCATGTTCAGTGTGGAGTTTGCTTGAGATTCTCTCCCTCTCTCTTTGCCTCTCCCCCACTCACGTGTGCATATGGACGCTCTCTCTCTCTCAAATAAATAAAGAAAATCTTAAAAAAAAATAGAACGGAAGTCTAGAGATTAACACGGTTTGGAATGATGATATAAACTGAAATGAAATGTAAAATAAATAAGCAAGAAGTCATATAATTTTATGGCAAGTACCAACTGCATATGATCAGGATTAAAGATAATTGGCTTAAGAGTTGTATATAAAATCCAAGGATAGGTGACTAAAATCTCATTATTTGCCAACATCATGATTCAGTTGCCCAGTAAAAGCTTATGCATTTTAATATGATCCAGGATCATTTGGGTCTATTCTGTTCATATGAGATTATAATTAAAAGTATTTTCCACTCTTGTCACATTTTAAGAGCTCACTACACAAAAGACTTACCTAGCTAATGAAAGATTTGTTTTGCACACTGAACATCTTAAAATTTTGCATGGTTGTCAGAAGAATCAAATAGAAGCATAATAGATACCTTCAAATATTGAAGAGCTACAATTTTTAGAGTGAATTAACTTTATTCAGTAAGGCATTGGAAGGCCAAATGAGTGCTAAAGAGAATGATTATTTTCTATATACTATATACTATTGTCTCTTTGAAGTCTAGGATTATGTCTTGTTCTGTTTCTAGCACTTAGCCCATTGTCTATAATGTTTAGTCAGCATTTGTGATTATTGGTGAGTGAATAAATGAATGGAGGACAACAGTTTCCTATGCATAAGACATTATTTTAACAATAAATCTGTCCATGAGGAATATTTTGGTCCTATAAGGAATATTTTGTTAACTTTTCATCTTTTATTTTTAAAAATTGTGTATATTTTAAAGTGTAGAATATGATGATTTGATGTACAGATACATAGTGAAATAATTGCTACAGTCAAGCTGATTAACATATCCCCCTCCTCACCTGGTACCTTGTGTGTGTGGTGAGAGCGCTGGAAATCCACTCTCTTGACAAATTTCCAGTATTCAACACAGTAGTCACTGTGGTCACCATGCTGTACATTAGATCTCTAGACTTATTCATCCTATATAACTATCACTTTGTTCCAGAATAAAACTTTTTTAAACTTAAAAATAAAATAAAACGGGTGTCTGGGTGGCGTCCGACTCGATCTCAGCTCCAGTCTTGTTCTCAGGGTTGTGAGTTCAAGCCCCGCATTGGGCTCCACACTGGGTGTGGAGCCTACTCCAAAAAAAGAAAAAAAAAAGAAAAAAGAATAAAAGTTAAAAAAAAAGAAAAAGTGTCCAAAAAAATGGAAATGGTAACAATGTGATCACTAGAATGACATGAGCAAAATCGACATTACCGGTTTCAGAAGCATCAGAGAGAAAATCCCTGCTTTTACAGGAACCTTGTTTTACTCTGCACCCTCCCATCTCCTTTATCTACAAAGCAGCTATTTCCCATTATCATTTAAATTTGCTCTCCTCTTTTCTACCTTAAAAAATCCTGTTTTTGCTACTATCCTCTATCTCACCTTCCTTGTGTAGCCATTGTCTGAAATTACTTTTACATTATTGTATTATTACTCTACTTCACATCCCCTTAACTCTCCAGCTCAATGCTTCCTTCCTCACCGCTCCACTGAGACTATGCTCAGCGTGGGGTCTAACAGATTCCTTAGTTTTCAATCTAATGGACACACGTGCTCAGCAACATTTGACAATCCTGACTGCTTGCTTCCTCTGAGAGACTTTCTCTCTCTTTGGTTTCTGTGGTAACACAATCTGCTGTTTCCTCTTTTGTCCAAATACCATCTTTATGCCCATACTTTTCTTCCTCCTTTTGGGGTTCGCATTTTCCCCCTCATTTGCATGCTATCCAGAGCTTGCTTTTCTTCTCATTCTACCATTCTCCTTCATGACTCATCCAGTCTTTTATTTCAATTAGTGCATATGTACTAATGACTCACAGATATATGTGTGTGTGTGTGTGTGTGTGTGTGTGTGTATTTTTTTAAAATCCCAGGTCAGCTAACTAATTTCCAAACCCATGTATGTATCTTCTTATTGACCATCCACATTTGAATGACCCATAGGAATACAAGTCCAACTTGTCTAAAACTAATCCCTTATTCTTATTGCATTCAAAACCTGATTCTTCTTTCAGTGAGTGATACAACAAATACACTTTTCCAAAACAGAAAGTTAGTTATTATTCTTCACTTTCCTTGACCGTGGTTAATCCAGCCATACATGAGTGCCTAAGTCTATCGATTCTATCAGCCAAATGTCATGTAATATAACAAATGTGTCCTCATAACATATGTCCTTACATCTCTTAGGTCTTTCAAACAAACCCTCTACCAATTTCTTACTTTAAGCCACCACAATATTGTGCCTAGAGAGCTGCCATAATTTCCTATCTTATTTCCCTGATTTGAGTGTATATTACACATAGCAAGAGTAATTTTTCTAAAACATGAGAATGATTGTGTCACTCCTTTTCATCAAACCCTTCAATGGCTACTGATTTCTTTCAGGTTATAGTGCTAAGTTTTTCAGAATTTGGTATCTACTTATAGTCCTAGAGTCATCTCACATTAATATCTACCTCTTAGATCACGCATAAACTCTACCTTTTCTTATCTATCAGTCCTAGAAAACACCATGCTCAGCCTCATGTCTGGCTCTTTAGATAAGACGTTCCTCTGCTTGAACTATTCCTCCTTTCCTGCCTCGTACCCGCTTCAGCTCCTTAATTCAGGTGCCACTTATTTCAGAAAAACTTCCCTAAACTACCTCATTTATACTCCGATAACACCCTTAGTACCCCTTTAGAGAACTTAGTATCGTAATTTGTAATTGATTAGATTGTTACTTCTTTTAGTTGCCCTTAGGTTATAAACTGTGAACAAGGTGGGGGCCATGATATGTAATCCAGCATTGTCTTCCCACTAACTAGCACAGTGACTGGCATTTAGCAGATTCTCAAAAAAAAATTTTTTTTTTTAAAGAAACAAGTGAATATAAAGGAGGAATGTTTATCAAATACGAATAAATAAAATTAAGTTACACATTCATGACACAAATAATAACTTAAGAGCATGGCAGGCACACATTGAAGACTACTTAGAGTTTTTCATTGGAATTATGGCAAATAAATATTGACATCTAAGAGGTGATCAGAGCAATAAGAAAAGATACCTTCATCTGAATAGGACCTAGTTTGAAGGAGGAGGGAGGGATGTCATTTCTGTGTACCTTAGAATGAACTTTGAGCTATGCTATTCTGTTCTGTATATGACTTATTGGAAGAAATGTTTGAAAAGCTATAGTGATGAGGGGAGCACAGAGGACAGTAAAATGTCTTAAAACCTTTATTAGCAGAAATGGTTGAAATAATTGGACCTAATTAACCTAGGGAAGACAAATAAAATGAAGACTGACTCCAATATTTGGCTGAAATATGGTTGCTCCAAATTTTTGAAAGACTCTCCTAAGAGAAAGGGATATCTGCTTCATATGGCTCAGAGGTTAAAACTAGTATGAATGGATCTACATGGAGATTGAACATCCTCATCATAGAGGGAAATGTCATATGATCTAGAGCTTTACAAAGAGCTTTTAGAGGTAAGACTTCCATGTTGTTAAAGGTGTACAAACGTAGTATAGAGGACTACAAAGAGTTCAGGCATTAGGGAATATAGGAAAGGTTCATGAGAGATGATCGCTGATCATATGTGAAGGTTCGTCAGTATGTAAGAGGTGGACAAAGGTGTAAAGCTAGAGTCATGTACTCTGTTCCATAAAGGTCAAGAACATAACATAAAAACCAAGTCAAAATCAGGGGACCACAGGACACAGTAGCACTATGCAGCTCAAAAGAGAATCATACAGGCCAAACTGAGTCCAGTAGACAGACTCATGCTCTTGTGGGACCATTAGTATATGTGAGAACCCTGCTTTCCAAACTGAGCCTTTAATCCCAAAAAGTATGCTGACACTATTTGATTATTCTCTTCAAATGTTAGACAGCATAAATGACAAACCTTAGCAAAGATAAGAGAGACAGACCTCCCTTCTGCAACTAGGTCTTCTGGTTCCAACAAGAGGATGTGGAGGCCCTCCGTGGTTTAAAGCAACATAATATTTCTGGAATTCTTTAAAAACCGCAGATTAAGGGATGCCAGAGAGAGAAACAGGGGCCTCTGAATTTGAAGCGAAGTTCCTGGATATGTGGGCTACCAAGATCCTCCCAATTCATCTTCAGCCACATCCATTCTGGAGTTTTGTTTTCAGATACTCCCCAGACCTCCTCAGAGCAGTAGGCAGAGTCACCATTTGCCCTTCCAGCAGGATTTCCTTAAGAAGAGCCCTGTCCCTTTAGCTCCTCCATATCTAGAAATTAATTTATGGAAATACTTTTGACACCAAATATTCCTGTGAAATATAACCCCTGAAGAACTTCATAACCTTGTGTGAATACATTTATTGGTCTTTTCCATAGAGTACATTTTGGTATTGGGGGAAAAAAAGGGACGTCACTATGAGGGAAAGTGTGGGAAAGGGAAGTGTGCAAATGACAGTTTCCTCTTCAGAACTTGCCTAGAGAAAGTGTTTCTGTGGCAAGAGGGCTTGGTGTGTCCCCTCTGCTTGTGACTACCTCGAAAAGATTTTGACTGTTTTCTAAAGTTGTCCAGAATCGACATGGGTTGTGAATGCTTCCATCTGCTCCGGCTGCAAGGGCACACAGTGCCCTAGTTTAGGTGCCAAGTTTGTGTTCTGTTGGAAACCACATTGAATAGTTTGGCAGTATCAATGCTAAATCAAGCAGAGAGATTTCCCCTTTTTATGAAACACCCACAAAAGTCAACATGCTGTTTTTTAACATCTATCCACCAAGTAACAGAGTAATAAAAACAACATTGGAAAGATCTGAAAGTATTCACATTGTTTTATTCTGCCATCCAACATGATTTCCACGAAATATTCTGTGGTTTAGTTAACAAAAAAATGAACTAGAAAACAAGTAGTTATTGAACATCTATCTTGTTCTCAGAAATGTAAGGAAAGTATAGAGTACATATAAAAAATTGATCCTATTCTGAAGTGTTAGTAATTGGGTAGATGAGAGAAGACAAGCATACCAAAAAATTTATTTAATTATACCCAAGGTAATGCATATTAGAAAACGTATTTCTCCTTACTCTTGTTCAATTCCTGACAATCTCTTCTCTAAAATACATCTAGAATCTGTTCTTTTCTTTCTTAGTGGAGGTTACCAATGATCTTATGGCTGAACAACCTCTTTTAGACTAGCCCGCCCAGCCCCATCTCCAAACAAATCTCCACGTGGTAAACTAATCATTTTAAAGCAAATTCAATTATACCATTCTTTTGCATAAGATCCTCCGAGGAATTTTCATTACACACGTAAAAAAAGCCACAATGCTCACTATGCCACAAGGTCCGGCACCAGGCAGCCCTGCCCATCTCTCCAGCCTCCTCTTGGGCCCTGTCCTTCTCTAGAGCTCACTTCGCTGAGGGGCGTCTACCGTGCCCTAGCCATCTTCCTAAAATACTCTCCTCCCGCCCTTCCTTGGAGCTCGCTCCTTTCCATCATTTAGGACTCCTCTTACATGTCTCCCTCCGCCAGCGCACTTCCTTGAGCACTGGGTTTGAAGTCCATCTCTGCTCTTTCCCACCTCGACTCCCTACTTCATTCTTAGCACACTGTGCCGCTTTCAATTTTTCATTTAAAGAAAATGAAATTGCATGCTGGTGTGTCCCCCATCCTTTGCCCCCCATAAGCTCTGTGAAACAGGACCCGTATTAGTCTTATGCCTATGGCTTCCAGCCCAAGTACCTACTTTGGAGTAAGTGCTTTAATACACTTTTTTAAATGAAAGACTAAATAAATGAATGCTCCATTTTCAAAAGGTAGACCAATGTTTTCCAATTTGTGTCATACTTCATGTAAATACATATCAAATCATGAAGTAGAGAAGAACCGGGCCGTGAATTCCATCAGCAGTGAAAGAGAATGAAGCGAACGGTCGGTTGTGGTTAAATGTACTCTCTGCTCAGTGTGGGAAGCAGCGGTTTGGAAATACTGGTAAACTCCATTTTGCTTTTAATGAAGTTGAAGAAAGGTAAAGCTTTACACAGCCTGACAGACTCAGGGACAGTTTAATGTAGGAAAGAGGGCTTGGGGTACCGACTTGAAGGAAAGATAGAATTTGAGTTGGGATGGAAGGGTGAAGAGGAAATGGTGAAAAGCCATCGATGCAGGAAAGCCAGGATGACACGGCTTGCTGGGTACTGAGGCAGCCTAACTGCCTGCTTTTGAGATACCAACATTCCATGGAATTGGATTTCTGAATTCTCTGTTCGCCCACTTAAATATCCTGGTTTATTTCAAAGCAGTTCTTTGCTTTTTTTTTTTTTTTTAAGTGTTTCATAGAGCATGGCTTCCTTTAACAAATGCATGAAAAGTGAAAGAAACCAGACTATTTTACTCTGTAAAGCTTCCTGATATTTAGATTTTATTACAGATTCTGTAATGCTTTTATCCTTATTCATTTTATTGAAGAGTTGGTGACATTTCGGAACATGCTTGCATCTGAGAATAACTCATGGCCGAAGCGGTCCATTCGTGAGGGCTCTCTCGTAACGAAGCCAAGTGGGAGGGAAATGTCCGACTTTGTTATTTGCTATTTGGTTAACCCTCTTCATCCAGCCTCATGTACATCTTGAGCAGAGACAACCTCAGAGGCCAGGAGTATCAGTGCCTCGTCCAGTCTATCTGAACCTCTCATGTAGTATTTAGATTCTATTTGTCCCACTTCCTCCTGCAGCCTCTACTACAAAACCAGTTCACTGAAACTTTGCTTAGCTTCACAAAAGTGCATCCTGGCAGCACCTTGCATGGACTCATCCCGGAGCTCTGGTTCTGCCATGGGGCTTATCCTCTGCTGCAGGGATGTTCTGGGCACGTGGGCAGGCATACGAGGAAGCTTAGGGAGTTAATGCCGATGACCTCGGCCTTGACCAGTGGGCCAGGACCTGATGGATATATACTTTCTTCTTTGTCCCCTGGGTGGACAGCTCTGAGGCATATTTCAAACGTCTCCTCTTAAAGTCACATTGGAGCAAGGTCCAGCCATGTGAGGTGGGTAATTAGGTAACAAATTCTTGCACTGCCTTTTTTTCTTCTCTTCTACTTTCTGTCTTGTCCCTCTCTTTCTCAAATGAACTACCTACAGACAAGCCTTTGTCCCAGGCTCCCTTTGGGGGGATCTAAAGCTAAGACATCCCTTAAAATAAAGCAGTAATTGGCAAGGTCAAATAGCAAGATGCTTAAGGTACTCAAAAAGGCCTGTAACCCAAAATAGCACTGATGCAGACCGTCCACAGTTCCACAGATCACCCTGTAAGCACTAGCCTTTATTACAGAAAGAAGTATCTGTCAGGGTAGCTACTGGCGTGAGAAACCGGAGCCAGTTTGGGCAGACAGGAAGCAGGTTCCCAGCAGAGAAAGCAGGCAAGCTGGAGTTCTGTAACAACCAGGAGATGCCCCCCGAAGACTGTGGGGTGGAGCGCTTGCAGCAACACTTAGGAGAGCCAATGCTCAGCACAGTTCATGTGACTCAGTCTTGCCTGGGGTCTGCCCAGATATGGAACCTTAGGGGCTGGCACTCTGCTACTCTTTCTCTCTGTCCAGTTGGCTATTGGTCAATGCATGTGGCCTTTGTACAATTGGAAGGTACTTTAATAATCTCACAAATGGTTAAGACCAATTCCATGGCATTAACAACTAGCAAACCTGTCATTTTGATATGGGCAATGGGCCATGAATTATTGAAGTCATTGTAGTAGGCTGTTTTACTCACAGAAAAGGGTAAAGCTCAGCTGATAGTCTTAAGTACTTTTAACTCTTGGCTATGCCCTGCTCAGCTTGCACTAGATAAAGTGCTTCAAGGAAATCTGTAGATCAGGAAGCAGGGCTCTGGGAGAGGGGGCGACCAAGCTAAGGGCAGGAAGTAAGGTCTTCTGCTTCCAAATCAGACTGCTAAGTTTTCTCTGATTTCGTGTACCTTTTTGAAAAGAAAAATGAGCAAGGTTGAGTGGTGAGGGCAGATCTAGGTCACAATAATACAGCCTACCTTTGAGAACTTGTGGCTTTCTTTCTTTTAGAAAAGATTTTGCTTTTTATTTCCTTCACACATCTGTGTTTTCCTTTACTTCCTGCTCCTCTTAGCTAGAAATACAAGGTTTTTTGCTTTTCTAGCCACATATGTACATATTCACCCAGTGTTTGTAACATCTACTTCGTTCTCTTTATTTTTTAAATTTTTTATTTAATTAGCCAACGTACAGTACATCATTCGTTTCAGATGTAGTGTTCAATAATTTATTAGTTGCATATAACACCCAGCGCTCGCTCCGTTCTCTTTAGCAAACACTTTAGTCCTAAGCTTCAGGACTAAAAAGTCAGCACATAGCCTATTTTCCTATCCCAACCCCCACAAAACATTGATTATGTTGTGGTTGATGTTGAGGGCAACCCCCTGCTGGGCTCACTAGGACTTGAGCTTTTAAAAGGCTTGCTCTTGCCTCTTAAATTAAGCTAATAGTTTTTCTTAAAATTGTTAAAATTTCTTCCTTCCATTATTATTATTATTTAAACGTCTTGACGTTCTGAGCACCTTGAGTATCTCCCACAATGTACTTTTCCCTAGGTAAATCTGATACTTTATAATACTTCTGTTAAATATTTATAAGCAAATTTAATACATTCCCATTCTACGGGAAACAGTGATAAAACTGAATTTTCCCATTAATATTACGTAACTAGTTACCCTAAGGGGTACCAACAGTTCAAAGCTCACATAAATATTAACTTTAAGCCCTTACATCTAGGGTTTCCCATTGTTAGTTTAACTCAGAGCCCAATAACTTGACTCCCCGGAGGCAGATCCTCAGCAGCACTATTCAGTTTTAAAGTCAGTGTGGAGCTCCTGAATCATTTCTTAGACTCTCTCTTTGATTGGCTTACCGATCCTGGTTTTGCTGTTGTCACTTGCAATGTTTTGTTTTATCTCGCAAATATGTATGTGAAATGGATCAGCACAGAAGTTTGAATATTTGTGGCCATCATATTTTTCATTTGATTGCTAAGTCTATTTTGACTAATGCAAGAAAAACTCCAACATTCAGAGTCAGCAAGTATTTTACAAAAGTCCTTTCCAAATGGAAATGGTAGAAGACTCTAAAATGAGTTGACCACTGAGTCAGTTTTTATTGTATTCTAAATAGAAAACTTCAGATCTTTGAGTACCTTAAATCCAAAGAGTTTAATCTAGCAAATGAATATTCATTACTCATTAAAGCTTGCTGACAAATGTGGAAAATAAGCTAATAGGAAAACAAAGAGCACGTAAAGTATGTTATTTTCATATTATTTCCTGATGAATGGTTGATTCAATAAGCATTCCCAAATCCTGTCTCCATGCCTTTCTTTATAGAATTAGCCAAATACTTGTTTCCCCAGCCTCCTTTGCTTTCCTAATGAAAGGGACCATTGTGGCTGGCATCACCACTCTGTCCTTTGGCCCATTAACAATAAAAGGAAATCTACCTCCAGACTTTTTGTAATTAAAGAAAAAAATTAAGTTCATTTGTCTAATCCACTATCAGCTGGGTTTCGTTATTGTATGCATTTGAACACACCCAAACTGCCCACACCACCATATTCAAGTGATGTGCTGCCAGCACCAGTATTTGCTCTTAAGTATCATTGTCTTTCACATACTAATATGCAAAAGGAAGCCACAGATAGCTGTCACTGCCTAATAATGGAATAGAAATATTATTCTAACAAAGTATTCTATAATGATGAGTGTTACTTTACTCAAATAGCATCAATCAGTTTTGTACCAACTACGATGAAGAAGCAGTACAGAGATTTTATTCATCAATAATTAAACCTTTGTTTGTTTGCTTATTTGTTTTTGCTACCATACAGTTCTCCTGAACTTGAGTAATAGTTCTTCTTTGATTGTTGGGAAGTGCTAAGAAAAATAACTACCCTGAAGTATGTTGGCAGTTAGAAAAAAGATGTTGAATTAAAAATTTAAATGTGGACACTCTACTTGAGAAGACTGGGACCTCAGTCTTATTATATTCTGCTGTCTTACCGATTTCTCTCCTTTCCCCCGGAATAGAAGTGAAGTTAGAGCTAGCTTGATCCTTCTAGCTTGGATTCCTTGCAGAAAAATAACTTTTATACAGAAACAAATGTCATCATTGGTCCTCTTACTTCAGTAGAAAGGGGAGCTATGAGAGAAATTAGAAATTCAGTTATTATTATCCAAACAAATGTACCTACCATTCTTCTAGAACTACCACTATTTGCACAAATAAAGTGACATGTTGACTCTTTTATTAGAATGTTCCCTTTTATCTAACCAGATGAGGGATTGTTCATAGATCTAATACTAGCCTAGAAACCAAAGCAATTGAGAAGACACATCTGTACAGGACCATCGATATTAGGGCTCAGGACTCAGAGGACCCTTGGCATAAGACTTGCCACTTCAAGACCACATAGACATCTTTTCTTTCAAGAGCATTCGAAGCCAAACCATGAATCTGGATAAAGGGTGTAGATTGAATCTACATTAAATACATTTCTATGTCTACCCTTAATGAGCTTTTTGAAAATAAATGAAGGAATAATGTTCTCAAGAATGAGGTAAGAGATAAAGAGAAGGTTCCAGGTGAAATTTCCTATCTTCACGTAAAAAGAATGAACAACAACAAAAGGACTTCATTATTCTTATCCCCATTCCTGTTTAAAAAAAAAAAAATCCTTAAAATTCAGAACTTTAGGTTGAATTGGGACAATAAGCCAAAACTGAATGTCCTTTCTCCCCATGAGAAAAAGAAACACTCCCAACTAGATCTGTCAGGTTCCTAGAACTGTCATAACAACGTACCCCAAACAGTGGCCTAAACTATAGACCTTTACTGTCTCAGCTCTGGAGGCTCGAAATCTGAGCTCCAAGTGTCAGCAGGCTTGGTTCCTCCTGAGGACTTTGAGGAAGATTCTCTTCCATGACTCTCTCCTAGTTTCTCAAGTTGTTTGGCAATCATTGGTATTCTTTGACTTGTAGGTGTTTGCCCTGATCTCGACCTTCATCATCACGTGGCATTATTCCTATGTGCGTGTCTGTCACTATGTCCAAATTTCCCTGTTTACAAGCATACAGTCACATTGGATTAGACTCCACCCTAATGACTTTGTCTTAACTTGATCTTGTTGAAATAGATTTCTACATAAGGTCACACTCACAGGGACTGAGGGTTAGGACTTCAACATCTTTTGGAAGACATAATTTAACCCATAACATTAACTGAGAGCTCTCAGCAAAATAATAAAGAACAAGAGAAGTTCAAGTCCTCCACAAAGACTCCACAAAATTCCAGATAATCTCCCAATCCTGCACCTTCAGGCTTGAGTGAAGTGTTTAGAAGGCAACATTTATTCTTCATATTCCATGTTCAAGATCTTAGAAAGGGAGTAAAAGAGTCAAGGAGAGGTCATCAAAATGAAATAAAAGTAAATGGAATGTTTGGGTGGGCAAGATATAAAGAATTGTCGTTGCAAACATGAACATTTTACAGCAAAAATAGGTAACATATCAAGCAAAAGATAGATGAAGGACTCAGTCTGGAAGAAATTCTAATCTAAACACCATAAGAAAACCTCCATGACTGCCCCATATTAAAGGAGAATTTAGTGAAGGCATAAATTTTGAGGAAAAAGTCTTCAAAGATAAGATTATTAACAATAACAGAGTAACATTAAAATAAATATTACTAAAGGAAAAAAATCAAGAATTAAAATGGCATTATTATAAACCAATAAATTGAATACCATCTAAGGGGATAGAAGAGCTCAATTTTAATTATCTGGGGAGAAAAATCATTGCAATAAATGCAGAGAAAGTATGAAATAGAGACAAATGATATATCAAGAGAAAAAAGACAGAAATGAAGGACAAAGACCATCCAAAATAAGTGTAATCAGTGTTTTTTAAAACCATTCAATGATACAATAGCTAAAAAACTTTCTGAAATAAATTTATAGGTCTCACATAGGTATATAAAAAGAAATAAATATATGTTTGTGATGAGTCATAGCTTAGAAAACAATGATTTATTTAAGTATATAGATGGAAATTTGAGGAGCTTATATACAGAAGGATTAGGGTGGCCTACGCATCTTTCTACCATCATGTCATGCCAGAGAACAATAAAGCAGTATCTATATTTATGAAAGTCTAAGAAATAGAAAGTATAATAACAAATTTATACCTAGCATTGTTCTTCATTAAGTCACAGACTTGTATTTAAAGTTATAAATTTTCTCAAGCATGAAAAAACTGAAGAAATATAACACCTCAAATCCTTTCTTTCAAAAATTGATTGATTAAAAAAAAATTGATGACCAAATCTAGACAGCAAAGATAAAAAAAATACATAAATTACCTGATAATAGACAATCTTTGCTAAAATACCAGTGTTGAGCATTTGAATACAGATTTAAGAATAACTAACCATGGGACTTACATAACATAGCAACTTAACAGTATAATTAACAAAACTAAGAATAATAGAGAGGTGGAAAAAGTGTAGAGTGTACTAATTTACTTTACTTCCAAAGCAGGGAGACAATTGGTAAGAATTGGTATTTAAAAAGAAAAAGAAAAAATTGTGTTTTTAAAATTTTCTTTTTTAATTCTTTTTGGGGAAACCTTAATAGCTACCATCTTCTGAAATTAAAAAAAAAAAAAGAATCTGAGCTTCACCATTTCCTTCATTTTCAGTTTGGTTTCTTTCATTCTGTTAAATATAATTTAAAAATACATTTTAATACTTTTGTTAAAAATAGCATGCAAGGTGTGATTTTATTTTTATAAAAGTTCTTTCTTTATTCATGGGTCTATCCTTCTCTCCATATATTTAGAGATACTTGGAATAATGTCCACCTTCTATCTGTCATGATTAGTTCTAGGTGGAGAAATGTGGGAATTTTTTAACCTTTTATTTTTCTGTATTGCTGCAATCTCTTCTTTGAATTTGTAACATTAAAACAATAACAAGTCAATTTTCAAAATAACAGAAATGGCCATTTACATAGGACACTAAGCAGCTAAATAGAGAACCAGTAACCACTTCTATATCCTTATTCATTTTGACAATCAGATTTACTTCCCCATCTTTAGTTCCATAGCTCTGTACATTTTGAATTTTGAAGAATATTATTAGGATGTTTATTAGCTTAGAAGCCCATGCATATAGATATTCTATCATAGTATAGTATTAAATATTCTTAGGTTATTAATTCTACACAGAAAAAGGCTTCATATTCTCAATTTCCTTAAAGGGAACATTGTTACGTGAACTTACTTGAGCCTTATTTTTGTAAATGTTGTTGTTGGCATAACGAAGTATTGTCAGCCTTCAGCTCACTGAGCATATAATCCCATCAGCTATTAGCTGGCTTCCTCCGGGAGTGCAAACACATTGCTAAGGATCTACCATCTTACAAGCTATGACTGATAACCCCCAGCAGAATATGCAAATGAAAAAGGGCACAATTTTAACAAAGCAGTATAAAGTAAATAATGTCTTTGTATGAACAGAGAGGGGTAATCTTATGGGAACACTGTTTACTACTTTGTCAGAATTCTAGAACTCCATATGGCATGTTTACATGTAGTTTTCTTTCCACTTTCTTCTCCTTTAAGTTTTGGGCAAACATTCAATTGATTCTGGTTCAACTAGAACTGATTCATATTTGTAAATATAAGCTTGACATTGCAAAAGTTTACCTTTCGTTTCATTGTTCATCTACGTTAAGCGGATTGTTCTGAAGAGTTATGGGTTCAAATGAGGTCAGTATGTACTTTTGCTTGCTGAAGGGCTGATCGCCTGGTGACCTGATTACTATATTCATCAGTGTTTGATGAAGTTTCCAATGCATTGGATATTCCATCATATGGATTCAATAAACAGAAGTTCTGAATATCCTGTAGAGGCAAAGCTTCATGCTGAGATGGAGAAGTAATTAAAGATAAAAGCCAGAGGATCTCTTGTGTCAATTTAGATTTTATCTTTTCCATAATTTACACACACACACACAATGATAAAATGAGCTAATAGAAATTTTAGACAGCTATTAAAAGTAAAATATTTAAAACTTTACAAACTGTCTCAACATATATTTATTGACCATATTCTATATGGATGACTCTTCTAAGTAGAATATTTTGGATAATGTGACTCACAGCAAGACTAGTTTCTTGCAAGAGGTTCAGTGGTGGTAGCAGAATAGAAAACAAGGGAGGGATTTCTGGATATAGCCACAGTTGGGCAAGGATAGAAGAAGAACTTTATAGCACAGTTGTATCTCTAAAATGGAGTACAAGATACCCAGCAAAAGAAGAAAAAAGAGGGGCACCTGGGTGGCTCAGTTGGTTAAGCATCTGACTCTTGATCTGAGCTCAGGGCTTGGTCTCAGGGTTGAGAGTTCAAGCCCTTACTTAAAAAAAATTTAAAAAAGAAGAAAAAAGAAAGGGTCACATAGACCAATTGTTGGCACATTTGACTTTGTATCCGTAGAAATGCTGGATTTAGTGTAAGGATTTTAGGAAAGAGGAAAAGGCCGTGCATTCATGCAGCATCGTAACACAAATATAGAACTGAGCAACTGACATTACCAGGCAGATAAGATTGAAAAAGTCACCATCCTATCTTCAAGGTGGCTTCCATCTGGTAGGTAGGGGAATATAAATAAATAGGTAACAACAATATAAAAATGATAAATTGTGAATGTTCAAAGGAAGTACAGCGGCTACTGAGAAGCACCACGCATACACCCTTCAGGAAGGAAAGAGTCGTTCACCCACTGCTGGAAGAAAACCGTTAGGTGTCAACCCCTGCAGAACTGCCTCAGCTGAAGAGACATGCTTCCCTGCCAGGTGGCCCGCACCTAATGATTAATTGATGTGGGGGTGTAAATGCCAGTTTCCTTATCCTGACTTCAGAACACTCCATGGAGTTATCTGAGGTCCTCACTGAAACTAAGTCAACCACTCTTGCTGCTCAGTCCGGCTTTTTAATCTTTCCTTCCACGGGTGTGTGTCTCCAGATTATTCTCTGGGGGAAACATCTATGTGTTAATTGCTGCATCGGTGTCTGCTTCCTGAGGAAGCAACTCTGTAGAACTTTGTATCACTAATAGTTCAAGAATACGGATGGTGAGATGGAATTTTGGAACTGGACTATTTACCAGTTGGTGGGTGGTAAGATCCCAATTGCTGGTGGTACGTGGAACACAGCCCCTGGTAGAAGGTGGCAGTGTCATTGTTAAACCTTGCACTGGTGAACTGGATGCAATAGTGGTGGAGGAGAATTCACTAGCTGGTATGATATTATCAGGCTTTTGAGAAAGAAAGTGGAGATAGTAACTATAAGGACTATGGAGATAGTTGACTCTTGCTAAGCTTTATTGATGTGCAGGACCAGCAGGCAAAAGATGAGTTACTATTTTGGCTTTGGTGATTGATACTGGTAAGGCTGTTAAAGAAGTCACAGATTTCATGGCTTTTTTTTTTTTAATGTAACATTTCATGCAGGGTCTAGAGAAGAAAACATACAACCTTGTGTTTTTCACTCTTTTAGTATGATAAATGGAGCAAGTCATTATGTGATGTGGGGAATGATCAATAAACGACTAATTCACCAAATAAAAGATAAAGGGCATATGGCAACAGATCCTGTTGGAATATCTACAATTTAAAGTCTGTTGTGCTTCTGTTACACATGGAAAGGACTGAAATGGAATACTGGTAGCGAGAGAAAGAATTCCTGCTTCAGAGTTGGGATGAAGCGTTCACGTGAAGGATGGGAAGTTCCACTTCATTTCTGGAAGCTGATTCAAAACAATCTGCAAAAAGTTTTAAGGCTTTAGCATTCTACTGCTAGAATTTTAGAATGTTTAGTTTAAAAAAAAAAAAAACATAAAAAAAAACCCAATAGAGCTTTTCTGGGTCTGATTTAGAGATGGTCTCTGTAGTAGTAAAATTTTTAAAATCCAGTTAATATAGCAAACAGAAGAGGGTGGGTGATACAAACATTCACACAAGTCCTTTTAACCACCTGATAAGATTGCTCAGGAAGCTGGAGAGGATGTGGAAATATGTCTTCGTAAAACCAGAAAGCCCCAATACAAATTACATTCGATTTGTGAGTCAGGCAAACTACTTAAACTTTCTGCGCTAATATTCTGTTAAATTGATTTTTTTTAGTGTGTGTGTGTGTCTGTGTGTGAAAGAGAGAAAGAGAGAGAGATAATGGAAACTCAGAGAACAATGAGCATTACTGATATGTCAGTTGTTGCTTCTTTAATTCATTTAACTTTATTAGTCAAAGACTATCTTGTAGATAATTTGAAACCACTATGAAGTCATTTTTTCACTTCAAGAATGTTGGTTTTCTTTATAATAAGTTATCTTAATAAACTTCCATTACCAGGCTTACAGAGATAATAAAAACTTGAGCTGATATATAGTATTAATAACACGATGTATCCTCACGACTTAGTATGTTACAGGAAACAGAAATATCAGGAAGGGAATCCAGTTCAGTACCTTCACTGACCATCATTGTTCCTCATTAGTCAAGTCAGCAATAGATCTGGTTTTGCCATAATAGCAGTCGGTATGAGAAAATTATATTAACTTCCAAACAGAAACCTAATTGTAAGTATAATCTTAGCATTTTTTTTTAGGATAAGACTAGAATTAGTTTCTAGAAATGTTATTTTACTCATCATTCCTTTATCTTACATATTAACCACATATACATAAAGTTGCTGTGATATGCCATTTACATAACAAAATGGTTACTGCTTTGCAGGTTTGGCTTTGTACTGTATCTAAAGTACTCTGATTATAAAGCTTTCTCAAGATCTTTAACCTTTTGTTCCATAAGAATTGTGTGTGGTCTAAGTACATCATAGAAGCCACGCCTACATTTTCTAACTTTTCCCTTTCTCTACCTATTTTCCCCTGCCTGTTTCCTACTGGGCCTTTCATTTTCATTACTTGTTCATTTCTAAAAATAGATGTAATGACCACTCATTCTTCTGAAAGTTTCTGAAACAAAAAATACTATGTCCATGAATGGGAAGATTCAATATTGCTGAGGTATCAATTTTCCTCAAATTAATCTATAGATTTGAAATAAACCCAATCATAATCCCATTAGGCTTTTTAAGTAGAAACTGATAACCTGATTCTAAAATTTACATGGAAATTCAAAGGACCCAGAATAGACAAAACAATCTTTTTTTTTTAATTTTAAAGGTTTATTTTTTTATTTTAGAGTGAGAGAGAGAGAGAGAGAGAGCACAAGAGCGGTGGGGAGGGATAGAGGGAAAGGGAGAGAGAGAATCCCAAGAAGACTCCCTGTAGAGCATGGAGCCTGACCCAGGATTTCATCCCAGGACCCTGAGATCATGACCTGAGCTGAAATCAGGAGTCGGATGCCCAACAAACTCAACCAGCCAGGCACCCCAACAAAACAATCTTTAAAAAGAAGAAAAGCATTTATGCGACCTTACTCAAGTCTACCATAAACATGAGGTAATCAAGACAGAATAATTCTGGCATAAATCAGTGAAAAAATAAAGAGCCCTGAAATAGGCCCGCCCTTACCAGAGTCTACTAAGGCACTAAAGCAATGCACCGGGGAAAAGAAAGTCTTTTCTACGAATGGTGCTGGAAGAACTGGATAACTGTATTAGACACCATAAACATAAAAGGTAAAAACGTAACGATGTTTTTAGAAGAAAACAAAAGGTCTTTACGGTTGGAAGAAAGCAAAGTTTTTTAGAAGGCCACAACAATCAATAACCATAAAAGAAAAATCATTTTATTTTTATGATGAATAAATTACTCTTCATCAGAATTGAAAAACTTTGTTCCTCAAAAGACACAATTAAGAAAATGAAAAGGCAAGACAAATCCCAGGGGAAAATCTTCACAAATTATGTATCTGACAGGGGCGCCTGTGTGGCACAGCGGTTAAGCGTCTGCCTTCGGCTCAGGGCGTGATCCCGGCGTTATGGGATCGAGCCCCACATCAGGCTCCTCCACTATGAGCCTGCTTCTTCCTCTCCCACTCCCCCTGCTTGTGTTCCCTCTCTCGCTGGCTGTTTCTATCTCTGTCAAATAAATAAATAAAATCTTTAAAAAAAAAAAATTATGTATCTGACAAAGGCCTATATATTTCTGGAGAGGTCACCTACATCATTAGTCATCAGAGAAATTACGATTAAGATCACAGTAAGATGCCACTACACACCTACTAGAATGTCTAAAATTTAAAATGGCACAACATAAAATGTTTGTGAGTATATTAACCGACTAGAATTCTCAAACTCTGTTAGTTGGAGTGTAGAATGGTAGGAAGTGTAAAATCATGGGAAAACTTTCAGTAGATTGTCATAAAACTAGACATACACTTGACCCTATAGCCCTGCAATCCTGCTCTTAAGTAGTCACCAAATAGAAATTAAAACATATGTTCATAAAGACCTAAAACAAATGTTCATAGCAGCTTTATCGATGTTAGACAAAAACTGGAAGCAACCCAAGTGTCCATGAAAAAAGTAGATAAACCCTGGTGTACTCAGCCAAAGGAATACTATTAAGCAATAGGAAGGAACGAACTACTAACACAAAGAACACTGATGTACCTGAAAAATTTCGTTGTGCAAAAGACACTTTACCCAGAAATGTACATACTATATTGTCCTATTTATATGAGTTCTGTAATAGGTAAAACTAATCTCTGGTATGAAAAAGAATTAAAACAGTAGTTGTCTTTGGGAGATATGCAAAAGGATTGACCAGGAAGGGGTACAAGAAAACCTTCCGGAGAGACGATGATATTCTTTTTCTTGACAAATCTTTGGGTTACATAGATATTCATATTTATCAGAATTTATCACATGGTACACTTAAGATTTGTGCAATTCACTGCATGGCAATTTAAACTAAAAAAAAGAACTATAAACAAAATTGAACCCTAGTTAATGATATGCATCCTGATGTGTTGAGGGGTGAAGGGTACAGATACCAGAAACTTACTTTAAAATGTATCAGTAATGGGATAAATTGATGAAAGTTCAGAGAAATGGATAGTTGGATAGATATGTGACAAGCCAAATAGAGCAAAATGTTTATTGTTAGCATCTAGATTGTGCTTAAGTCAAGTTTCTTGTATTTTTGAAAATTTTTATAATTAAATATGGGATAAAAGGAAAAATAAATATGAAAGTTGATTTTAATGGTACTTATACTAAATATAACCTTCTAATTTGAAATTATCTGACTCAATATATTGTCTGTTTTATGAGAAGATATTTTTTAAAATGGCAAGCAGAAAATAGAGAAATGAATGAAGAAACTGGTTTAATTTAATTTAATTTAATTTATTTATTTGACAGAGGGAGACAGCCAGGGAGAAAGGGAACACAAACAGGGGGACTGGGAGAGGAAGAAGCAGGCTCCCAGTGGAGGAGCCCGATGTGGGGCTTCATGTGGGGCTCGATGTGGGGCTCGATCCCAGGACTCCGGGATCACGCCCTGAGCCACAGGCAGACGCTTAACGACTGAGCCTCCCAGGCGCCCCTGAAGAAACTGTTTTTAAAGTGCTCTAAGAATATCGAGTGCCATGGGATTGAGTCTGATGTTCTACTCAAATTTTTCAGTAAAACACTTATAGCCATGAGAGCATATTTGATTTTACCATATAGAATAAGATTTACACTTAAATTAGTAGGTAAAAATTTTAAATTGAAAGAGACCTTAGGAATCATCTTCTAATCCCACTTGTTTTAAAGATGTGAATTAATTCAAGGTCACACAGCTAGGGAATAGCAGCGTGTTTACTAAAAAGACTCTGGGAAATCTGACTCATTGCCCTCTGAAGTTCTCTTGTGCTATTTTGAGAACCAGTCAGACAAGCATCTAGACTACCATGAAGAGCCATCTGTGAAATGGGCCCAATAATGCCTGCTCTGCTACTTAAGACCTTAGAGAACATACCAACGCTTTGGATTGTTCATAACACTGTGGGAAACTTAAATACCACTTGTGAATTTCAATTTCATGTGTACTACATCGAGGCGATAGACATTTCAGGTCAGAGGATTTCAAAAGGCAACTGATTCACCAGCTGTGATTTAATCCTTGATTTTCCATAAAGTCTGCATCAGTCGGAATACAATGATACAAGTGACCACAAGAGACAAACACATTTGAAATTAGAGCAAGTACTGGTGAGAACACATTCAGAGAGTTAGAAGACTCACCACTCTGCCATAAATTAAATTACAAGTTTTATTTCTATATACACTCTTCAAAGATATTTAGAATAAAACAAAATGTATTTAAATCCCTTAATGTGAGCTTTCCTCAAAGTAAAACATTAAATCAGAAGAAATATATTGTTTGATAGGAATATAGCAACAAAATATTTAACAAAACAAACCATATATTAGAATATATTATTGTGAAAATTAATAAAAGGAAACCTCACTTAGAAAGGAGTTGGGAGGCCAGCAAGGGGAGCTCTTACGCCCTACCACTCACTCATCATCAGTTGTAGACCCTGCATGAGAGACATGGCTTGCAAGTCCATATTGCTTTAAATACTGCTTTACAATCCCAGCAGGAGGAAGGAAGCTTTTCCTCTTCCTCGGCAGTAGGCAACAGCCCAGCTGAAGAGAGACTATCATAACTCAGCCAATAAAAAGCCACCATGCTTCCAATCCCCAGTTTATTCCAATAGTCTTTTATGTTTATAACCGCCTTCCCTAGTTCCCTCTTTCCTCTATGAAAGACTGGGCTTTTATTCCTTGGGCTCGCCTATGGTTTTGCTGTAGCTTGCTTGTCCCAGATTGCGATTCTGGGCTATTTCCAAATAAACCCATTGTTTTGTTTTATTTTGTTTTTCTGGTAAAATAACTGGCAGTTTTATTTATAAGGTTAACACTATAAACCATTTAATAATCTCTATGTAGTTCTTTCCATGTGAACATAATTATTTTTTAACTCTGTGTTGACTATTTTATAAAGAGATGTACCTAAATTACGCGGCTTCGCATGGGATTAAGAGAACTGCCGTATGGAAAAGAGAAGTAGGTAGTAAAAGAAATAAGTGGGTAGGCTTTGTAGGACACCAGATCTTTTAAATTTATCCATAATTGCAAAGTGTTATGTTTCAGACTCTATTCTAAATCTGGGAACAGACAGAACAAAATGCTGTTTGTATGATGGCTTTAGCCTAAGTGACAGGTTTGGATTTTAGTCTCCAGGCATTATAAGGCCTTTGAACGCTCAAAACTAGTTTTGAAAAAGGCCTCATAATGCCTGAAGACTAAAACTAAAAACTAAAGTTTTGGTCTAATCAGAGAAATAGAGTAACCCATTTTGGATTTTTATAAAATAAAGTAAATGATTCATAGGAAAGAAAAGCTGAAAACAAGGTGCCCAATTAGAGAAGCAATAGAGTAATCAACATAAGAGACTTTAGGGCCTGAGTTGAGGGAGTTACAATGGGCTTAGAGAAGAGATCAATAATACTTAAGAAGTAGAGTCAATAGGATATGGTGAATGAAGAGATGTTTAAATCAAGGAAAGAGAGGGACCAAAGATGCCTCTGAAATTCCCCTTTAGAAAAATGGCAATTCCAATCAAGCTGAACACTGGAAGAAATGTTTTCTTTGTTTGGCCCTTCCACTTTTGTCAAGGCGGTATGTGTTGAAGAAAAGTGATTCGAATTCAGTTTAGAAAATGTCACTTGCCTACTTTTCTGGGATAAATTGCAAGCACTGTTAGGATTCTACATGGCCTATAGTAGATGGTGGCTCCCAAGGGGAGCAGGTATGGATTTGCCTTAATATATACCATACAGGGAGAAGGTAGGGATAGAGAACTGCTAACTCAAAAGAATGGGTAAATCTGAGTGCTTTGGGTTTCATTATGGTGAATAGAGAAAGTTTATTTTTTTTATTTTTATATTCAAAATTGATGGTATGAATCTCTATGTACTTGAGTGTGGGTAATCTTACTTATTAAGGAGTTCAGATCCTCAAATATTTTAGTGGATCTCTAGAGTAAGGCCACATATGTGCCCAGAATAAGTCCACAGAACGCTCTTCTGTCTGTCCTTAAACTCAACAGTACACTTAAACCACTTGAGAGTCATGGCTGCTCAAGCCCTCTGGGAAGTCAATGCTTCCTTTCTAGTTTCCAGGCCAAGTCAGTGTGGCCGTTGCTTCATTTGTTCCTTTACATTTCCAAGAGGGGATGACACCATTTTCTAGATCTTTTGTGTGAAGAATTCATCTCTGTCCTTCTCTGTATGCTGTGTGGTCTCCAATCATAGGAGAGTCCATAAGCAGCACAAAGAAGGAAAGAAAACACTTCCTTCAGCTTCAGAGCTTTAAAACTTCTTAAAAAAAA
The DNA here is from genome assembly GCF_017311325.1 of Ursus maritimus. NCBI lineage: Eukaryota > Metazoa > Chordata > Mammalia > Carnivora > Ursidae > Ursus > Ursus maritimus. The sequence continues at coordinate 32,911,159 of NW_024423897.1, forward strand.
AAAGTATTTATTTGACAGAGAGCAAGAGAGAAAACACAAGCAGGGGGAGTGGCAGGCAGATGGAGAGGGAGAAGCAAGCTCCCAGCTGAGCAAGGAGCCCGACGCAGGGCTTGATCCCAGGACCCTGGGATCATGACCTGTGCCAAAGACAGATGTTTAACTGACCGAGCCACTCAGGTGTCCCCATCTTTGAAACTTCTGGATTTGTGGAGATGAGCAGAATACTGATGCTGTCACTCTCCCGTAACTATCTGTCTCTTACAGTTCTGTAATATGCCTTCAAACCCAACAAACCTTGCCCTGTAAGATAAGCAATCAAAACATCCCCTCTTCATACTTCAGTCAAAGGATGAAAACCACCAGTTATATCAATTTACGCATTTGTTTGGGAAGTAAAACTTTCTTCCGTTATTCAGAGGGATCTAAACCCAGGCTTCTCCTCACCTACAGCATCAGAATGGCAATTTCCAAATAAAACTCAACAACCCAAGCCGGAATCTAACTCTCCTCTTCTTTGTTGTCAACATGGCATCAAAGGCAGCCATCTCCCCCACTTCATACCAATGGCTCCAGCCATCCTTATGCTTTTACTTCACCTCTACATTGACCCAGTGTGGTCTATACATCCTAGAAAAATTGCAATTGTTTAGACCCTACAGCTCCCCACCTGACCCCCTAACTTAAGCATCGGCCTATTACTCTGCTGATTTTGAAGTTTTACTGAAATTCCCATAGAATTGAGAAAAGACTTACTTGTTTGTTTTGGTATCTATGAAATTTCATATTTAAAAAAATTTTTGCAGTGTTTGGGGCAAGGGAGATTCCGAAAATGCTGTCTCAATTTCTTCCCAGAGGAGGACTCAACCCTTTAAATTGTTGTTGGTTAGAATTTGTGGTTTTACTTTTTTTACACATCTGCTGCCTACTGTGTCTGTAACATCAAAAGTTCACGACGTGTTATCACTTGCTTGTCACAATCTGTCTCTGTTTAATAACCAGCACAAATGGAAATGAATTAGTCCTCTAATTTAAATAATGAACAAAAATACACAGCTAATGAACATTTTTTTTGGAGCCAATTATTTTTTCCTAGGCTAAAAAAAATGATGTGGAAAATGTTCCTTCGAGGGACATCTCAATGTGTATTCTCACAGATTCTTGAGAATTCAGGAAACATGCTTGCCCATCAGGAAACAGAATTAAATGGGTAATAAATTTGTCAGGTTTCTTCATAGACTCAAAAGTACTTCCAAGGACCCAAGAATTTCTTATTGCAATTCTCTGATTAATAGATTATATAAGTTCTAACCATGGAAGGGCACTGTGTACATAAAATCAATTTAATGGAAATTATTTTAGTATTAACCAAACTCTGTCCTTCTAATTACCCTTCAACAAACTCCTCCTCCAGGTATACACTTACAAATTGAGTTTCTGGAATTCTGCAAACACTTTCAGCTTGAGTTTATTCCATGCTATTTTTAAAAAGTAATGACTAAGTAGAAAACTACATTATCATTAATATTTGAATCCAGATATAACTTAATTATTCTTGCATGGCATGGTTATTGTTTGAACAAAAATTTCAAACATATTAAAATGACATAATCTGAACAACTAATTTTATTACATTTTGTTGCTGAGGAAATACACGAAGACCTCTCAGCTACGATCAGAGATGGTAACAATTTCTTTTTGGAATAATAAATGATGGGAAGTAGAACTAAATCAAGTGGCAAACATGCGGGCTCTTTCTAAATTAATAAAAAAATGAAAATGACTTACTATTTTTACGTTTGCTCTCAAAGGACATTGGGGTTTCTTGGTCCAACTATTTTAGATTTTGCTGATGTGCACTCTGTTTTATGGTCACCAATTTCCCATCTTCAAAGATATCAGAAAATGTGAAAATTACTTTAATCTGGTTGTTACAATGGTAGATTACCATTCCCTTAAAGTTTATGAGTGAGTTTCTCAGGTAACATAGGAAATCACTTCTAGAGATTATTAATATTAGGTGATCCTCTTTGCCGGCTGATACTGGTGGGCGTTAGGAAGATTGATCCAACGGTGCACAACAAATTCGAGCAAAGAGCAACTGGAGGCAACAAGATTGGTGAAGAAGGGATCTCGGGATCTGGGTGGCTCAGGTGGGTAAGTGGCTGACTCTTGATTTCTGCTCAGATCATGATCTCAGGGTCCTGGCATCAAGCCTGGCATTGGGCTCCTTGCTCAGTAGGGAGTCTGCTTAAGGATTCTCTCTCCCTCTCCCTCTGCTTGTGTGCTCTCTCTCTAAAATAATTTTTTTTTTAAAGAAGAGATCTCAGTACGGTCCTCCAGTTATGAAATGAGTAAATCATGGGACTAAAAAGCAGAGCGTGAGGAACACGGTCAGGATGCTCTAACAGAGACGCGACGGGGCCGATGGTGGCTGCAGGTCTAGGGAACAGAGCATAATGTATAAACTTGTCAAATCATGACTTTGTGCACCTGAAATCAATGTAACATTTTGTGTCAACTATACTCAGATAAAATATATATAAAGAAGCAATCTAAAAAGTTCAAGTGAGAGGTAATTATGTCTGAATTAGTGGAAAGGAATGAGTGAGAGATATGGAAGAGCTATTATAAAAGGACATTGAGACTGTGTGAAAGAAAATTTTTTTAAAAAAGACAATATTTGGGGGCGCTTGGGTGGCTCAGTGGATTAAGCGGCTGCCTTCGGCTCAGGTCATGATCCCAGGGTCCTGGGATCGAGCCCCAGTCCGGCTCCCTGCTCAACAGGAACCTGCTTCTCCCTCTCCTCCCCACTTGTGCCCTTTCTTGCTATCTCTGTCACTATCTGTCTCTCTCTCAAATAAATAAATAAGTGTAATCTTAAAAAAAAAAGACAATATTTATATAATACTGAAGGTATAAAGGCAGGATGAACAGAGATATTATTTGCAGATAAAAACTCAGAAAAAAGGGGCGCCTGGGTGGCGCAGTCATTAATCGTCTGCCTTCGGCTCAGGGCGTGATCCCAGCGTTCTGGGATTGAGCCCCACATCAGGCTCCTCTGCTAGGAGCCTGCTTCTTCCTCTCCCACTCCCCCCACTTGTGTTCCCTCTCTCACTGCTGTCTCTCTCTGTCAAAAAAATAAATAAAATCTTAAAAAAAAAAATCAGAAAAAAAATGCTGATTCATGATTGGAAAAGCACAGAATATTAGTTCAGTTGTAAGTTTAAGCTCATTGGATGATACAGGTAAAGATATTCCACAGGCAAATGAGAACAGAAACATAGAAAAAGATCATAAGTGCTAAAATCTGGTAATCTGCCTCAGTACTTTTCAAGTTTTCATTTGCATATGAATCATCCAAGACTTCAAAAATGCACTTTTTGTCCTAGCACATCTCAGGTGGGGCACAAGATTCTACATATCTATCGAGCATCCAGGTAATGCCCAAATTACTGGTCTGACGACCACACTTTGGATAGTAAAGTACATCATTTTTTTCTCAAATGTCACTACTCATTGGAATCTCAAATACGTTTTTTTTTTTTTTTTTAAAGATTTTATTTATTTGACAGAGATAGAGACAGCCAGCGAGAGAGGGAACACAAGCAGGGGGAGTGGGAGAGGAAGAAGCAGGCTCATAGCAGAAGAGCCTGATGTGGGGCTCGAACCCAGATCGCCGGGATCACGCCCTGAGCTGAAGGCAGACGCTTAACCGCTGTGCCACCCAGGCGCCCCTCAAATACGTTTTAAAACAAACAAACAAAACTGATGCCTGTTTCCCAGCCCCAGAAAATCTATGTTGATTAAAGAGTAGCCTGGACACTGCATTTTAACTCCCAAGACAATTCTTATACGCCGCAAGTTTTGAGAACCCTGTCAAGGTGGTAGTTTGAAAGAATGAAAAACTATGTTTAGACAGGTGTAGGGAAAAGTAAGAACATAAGGGGAAAAAGCAACCAGAGAGATGGGAGGAAAACTAGATGGGTTTTTGTATTTTGTAAGTCAAGTGAGAAGAGAAAGTATAAGGTAATAAGTATTATCAAACGCTGTAGAGAACGTGGAAAACATGAGGCCAGAGTAATGATGTTAGATTTAGTGACTAGGAGATCCACGGTGGTCTTAAGATGTTTTATTTTGGGTACTGGGCGAGTTGTTATTTTCATTAATGAAGAAACAATAACTCTATAGTGCTCATGGAAATGATTATGAATCAATCCTTATTAATAATAAAAGAAAATGCAAAGTCAAAAAATACATAAAACTTCAAATTCTGCTACGCTAAAATAATTGGCATCAAGATTTTTTCTTTCATTCAGGATGGTCCTTTTTCTTTTGTTTGGGTAGATGATAGAATCATCAGAGCTAAATAGATGAACTAATTTTATCAATATAAGATAACACTAACACTTTATAATTTCAATATTAACATTGACTTTATCAGTAGATTAAAAGAACAAGATCTTGGGGCACCTGGGTGGCTCAGTCAGTGAAGAGTCCAGCTCTTAATCTCAGCTCAGATCTTGATCTCAGGGTTGTGAGTTCAAGCCCTGTGTTGGGTGCAGAGAATACTTTAAACAACAACAATAAAAGTTAAAAAAAGAATCCCACAACATCTCCAATATCTCAGGTAAATATTAAACCATAGAAAAATGTGCTATTTCCTCCAAATGTATATATATAGTTTAAGAAAAATAAGATTATAGGAAATTTTGAAGTAAAAGCCATTATTTTTTTGTTAGATGCATACGGCAACATTAGGCCACACTCATCTTTGAGAAGAGAAATGAGGAAATCAGCATGTTCATTTCATTCTACTTCATCTCCTTCCATTTTTAAATTATATATATATATGCACACACACATATATATATTTACATTGTTGAGATTTATTACATTATTGGCTGTTCCATAATCACAATGGGCACAATTTTCAGCTGACTTTTATATATTTTTTAAATTTTTTAAAGATGTATTTGTATGAGAGATAGAGAGTGTGAGCAGGGGGAAGGGCAGGGGGAGAGGGAGAGAACAAGCAGACCGCCTGCTGAGCACGAAGCCCCACAGGGGACTCGATCTCAGGATCCTGAGATCATGACCTGAGCCAAAACCAAGAGTCAGATGCTCAACTGACTGAGCCACCCAGGTCCCCCAGCTAACTTTTATATTTAAAAGAATTCAATATTCACTAGTGGTCTGTTACCATAATTACTTCTTCCCTCTTCTTTTAAAAAAATACATATATTGGTTTCTTAGGTTTTACTGTAACCTTATTTGTTTGTTTAAATGCAGTCTTCCGGGGTGCTGTTCCCCATTATACTTAAAGGACAATTTGACCGGATATAAAATGAGTAGCTTTTACTTTTGTTCTCCCACTTAGAACTTTGTAACCATAATAATAACAATACTATTTAACATTTATTAGACAACAGTCTGTATGCCAAGAAATTTACATTCATTGTCTCCTTTAGTAACACAGCACAGTAACACTATTGCTGGAGGCTAAATAATGTCCCCCAAAGATATTCAAATTCTACTCTCGGAAAACTGTGTTACCTTATTGGTAGAAAAGAAACTTTGCAGATGTGATTAAGGATTTTGAGATGAGGAGATCATCCCGGATTATATGGGTGGAGTCTAAGCATGCTTGTAAATGTTCACAGAAGAGGGAGGCAAAGAAAGGTTTGATTACACAGAGGAGACGACCACGTGATGGAAACAGGAAGCACGGTGAGAGAGAGAAGATGCTACACTGCTGGCTTTGAAGATGGATGAAGGGGCCACGAGCCAAAGAAATGGAGCTCTAGAAGCTGGAAAAGGCAAGGAAACAGATTCTCCCTTAGAGCCTCCAGAGGAAGCATAGCCCTGCTGACACCTTGGTATTTGGCTCAGTGAAGCCACTTCTGACTTCTGATTCAAAGTTTTGATGCTTTAAGTCACTAAATTTGTGGTGATTTGTTTCAGCAGTCATAGGAAACAAATATACCTATGAATTTAATACAGTTATTGTTTTAGTTCGGGCTGTCCCAATAGAATACCATTGACTGAGTGGCTTAAATAGCGAACATTTATTTCTTACAGTTCTGGAGCCTGGGAAGTCCCAAATAAGGTGCCAGATGATTAGGTTCCTGGTGAGAACCCTCTTCCTGGTTTTCAGAAGGTTGAGGATGGAGAGAGAAAGAGCAAGTTAGCTAGCTCTCTGGCCTCTTTTTATAAGGGCATTAATATCATCATGGAGGCTCCACCCTCATGACCTAATGACCTCCCAAAGGGCTCATCTCTAAATACTGTCACACCAGGGATTAGGATTTCAATGTATGATTTCTGGGATGGACACACACATGAAGTTCATAACAGTTACTATCCTGATTTTATAGATGAAGAATCTCAGATACAGAGAAGTTAACTAATTTGCCCAAAGTCACGTAATTTACCAGTGGTAAGAGTCAGGATTTGAACCCTAGCAGCCCAATTCTGGCACCCTCACAATTAACAATACGTAGGCTTGTGAAGGAGCCTCTCTGTCATTTTATCCTTTTCAGTTCTAGTCTGTTTCATATTAAAGGGTTGCTGACTTTCTTTTTAATTACATCTTCTGATTTTCAGCATAATACTTAGCACTAAGTGACCTAAGCTCAAATTGAGAACATTGTTTCAGGCATAAAATTTCTTCATTCAGCAAATATTAACATCCTGCTTATGAAACCTACAAACATTATACTAGTACCAAACCAGGAGATTTTGATATTGTCTTATACAGAACAAACCACAGTTCCTCATAAAACAATTAAAACCTAATTCACTAGAATTTTGTCTGCATCAAAATCAGAGGATTAGTCCTTCAG